>NC_091754.1:46104404-46161904 GCF_043380555.1 Nothobranchius furzeri | reverse complement strand
TGATGTTTTACTGAAGAACATCCAGGGCCTGAGGGTAACTCTGCTGTTTATCTTCTTATTAACGCTTGGCTGGCTGCTCTGACTCTGGTTTGTACCTGCAGACGCTAACGGCCCACCTGCAGAAGCACCCCGAGTGTCTGGTGGAGCTGGAGCGGGCTGTCAGGTCGGAGAAATCCACCAGAAAACGAGACGTTCTGCTGCAGATTCTCGCAAATGTTAAAATAAAGTTTGTTTTCAGGACGAGCCGGAAGGTGGAAAGCTTATGCCGAGACTTTGAGCAGCAGAGGGTTTGCTACCTGCCCCTCTACATCTTCCTTCTCAGGCCTCTCCACCGCCTGCTGCACTACAAACTCATCCTGGAGAGGCTCTGCAAGCACTACCCCCCCACCCACGAGGACTTCAGGGACAGCCGCGGTACTCCAGCCCCCGTCTTCTACTGATTATTGTTGTTGTCCACTGTTCTGACTCCCCGTCCCCCTCTGTCCATCCCAGCGGCGCTGGCGGAGATCTCTGAGATGGTTCTGCAGCTTCAGGGCATCATGGTGAAGATGGAGAACTTCCAGAAGCTCCTGGAGCTGAAGAAGGATCTGACCAGCATCGATAACCTGGTCGTCCCTGGGCGGGTTCGCATCTTTTTCCATGACTTGTGGATTTATTTGAGCTGCAGTTTCCGTTCTGACCTGATGTTTGACCCTCAGGAGTTCATCCGCTTGGGCTGTCTCAGCAAGCTGTCAGGAAAAGGTCTCCAGCAGAGGATGTTCTTCCTGGTAGGTCGTCATCCTGACTCTGATGTTGGAACGTCAGCATCTTGTCTTTGAGCTTCTTCCTCTGTGCTCCAGTTCAGCGACTGCCTGATGTACACCAGCAGAGGCACGACGGCGTCCAACCAGTTCAAGGTCCACGGCCAGCTGCCTCTCTACGGCATGTCGGTGCGTCACCAAAATAAAAGCTACGGTTCAATAATAAAAATAATCCTTCATTCACAGTTAATGAGCTTCAGATTAAGGCAACGATAAATAAATCAAAAATCAATCTGAAGATATAGATTTTATTTTGAAAAACCTCGCCACATCTGGCTGATGAATAGTGAGAGCTTGCCGAGTCGGAGTCGTCTCTGTTTTAAACTAAAGGCTGATTTTATGGAGCTTTTATTTTGAAAATCAGTCATAAACATGATGAAAACACTTTCAAAGTAAAACTTACAGGACAGGAGGAGCGTGGCTCTTTGATCTGAACTCTAACCTGGTGTCTTGTTGCTGGACGTCTCCTGCAGATCAGAGACGGTGAGGACGAGTGGGGCGTCCCTCACTCGTTCACGCTGCTGGGACCGCGCCAGTCGGTGGTGGTGGCAGCCAGGTACGTGATCTGAACACGGGTCAGAGGACCGGCCTCTCATCCTTGTTACGTCAGCATGTCTTTGTGTCTCGTTAGGACCTTCGTCCCAGTTTGCTTGTCCTGTGATTAGTTGGACATCGTGACCTACTTCAGAACAAAGTTGTGTTTGTGTGCAGCTGCGGGACGGAGATGGAGCGTTGGGTGGAGGACATCAGAATGGCCATCGATCTGGCAGAGCAGAGCAGCGTCTCCAACACCGAGCTGCTGTCCACCAGTCCCCAGGACAAGAGTAAGACCAGTTGGACCTACAGGTCCCAGTCTAACGGTGTCCTAGTGTCAGACTTGTTGCCTTTATCTAAACTCTGTCCTCTGCTGTCCTCTCAGATGTTGGACACCTGGGGACAGGTGTTTTTGACCTGTTCCCACCAACATTAAAGGTAGATGTCTCTAAAACGTCTGACAGAGACATGTCTTTTACCCGTAGAGCTTTTAGAGGATGCTGGAGCTGAGCTGGAGTCGGGGGAGGAGCTGTCCGGTTCACGCTCGTCCCTGGAGCGCCAGAGTCACCGTGGCAACACGACCGTGCACGTCTGCTGGCACCGTAACACCAGCGTGTCCATGGTGGACTTCAGCGTAGCCGTGGAGGTACCACAGCCCGTCTCTGTCTGTCCTGTCTCTGTCTCATGTCCCCTGTGCCTCCATCTTTGGCCTGTGTGTGTGATGTGGGTGGAGCCTGTGCTACACCGACCCCTGCTGGAGGAAAGCAGGTACTGCAGTGGCTGAGGGGGTCTGAGGGACGTGCTAGCTAACGCTGAAATAAGACTTCCTGTTTCTTGACCCGTGTTTTCCCGCCCCGTTGGTGCAGAACCAGCTCTCCGGAAACCTGCTGAGGAAGTTTAAGAACAGCAACGGCTGGCAGAAGCTCTGGGTGGTCTTCACCAACTTCAGCCTGTTCTTCTACAAATCTCACCAGGTGAGCTCTGTTCTCAGGTGCTCAACCACCTGCTGTTCTGTGGAAACATTCCAGCTCCTCCTTGTTTTCTGCCACATTCCCGCAGGATGAGTACCCTCTGGCCAGCCTCCCTCTTCTGGGGTACTCAGTCACTGTTCCGGCCGAGTCGGAGAACATCCACAAAGATTACGTCTTCAAGCTCCACTTCAAATCCCACGTGTACTACTTTAGGTCGGAGAGCGAGTACACCTTTGAAAGGTGGGTGTCTATGAGGAATGTCACTGCCCCCGTGATGTCATCAAGCTGCGACGGGCGAGTCAAGGCCCCCAGCAGTCCCAGGTTTTAGTTTAGCGGGAAGGCGTGGGTGTGGATGGGAATATTAAACTAAATCCATCCTGGAATTATTGGAACTGCTTAATAGTTGATGATGATTTTCCATAACGAGGCAGGTTTCTGATTTAAACGTGAGGAAGACCTAAACGAGTCATTCCTGCCCTAACGCCAGCCTTTCTCCTCAGGTGGATGGAGGTGATCCGGAGCACCACCTGCTCCACCAGCCGCTCCCCGCTGAGCTCCAGGAAAGACCTTTACGGGTGACTCCGCCCCCTCAGCAGAAACTCGTTAAACACTAATCGATGAACTTTATCTTCACTGCCTGAATATTTTTCACTATTGTTTTTTCTGGCTGTTGTGTTTGGAGCAGCTGAGATGAGGTGCACGTGGGGAGTGGTGTGCACGTGAACACACTGCTAATGTCTGAGTAGGTGAAAGGTGACACACACTTTTACACACTCCGCTCTTCCTTGTACAGTATTTTGATACACTGTGAAGCTTCCTTGTGGTTGGTCGAAGACGACGAACCAGATTAAACTCTTCCGATCTGCTTCCAAACGCTCCGACTCGTTATTCAGACCTCTGCATCTTAGAGAAGAAACCACCTTCTTCAGCTTCATTCTGACCGCGACCACGCGGTCGTGTGTTAGAGCAGACATCAGAAACCAGCGCTGACGGGTCATCGGGTCTTGGACCGAGTGTGTATCCATGACTACAAACCGAAAGAGTTTAACAAACGTCTACCTGAGCAGGTAGAACAGGTCAGGCTACAGATCCAAAATAACCTGGAAACGAGTCTGAACCCGAACGGTAACCACTGCAGGGATGACGCGTTCCCTCCTAGTGCCGTCGGACTTCCACACGGAACCGGATGGAGGCGGGCGGACTCTACGGAGAAGGTCCTCTACAGGTGATGTGATGAACACAACCTTCGTCATTAAAGTCGTTCAGAAGACAGATCTTGGTTTAACGATCAGGCTCGACCCCAGCTGGTGATGGTGACCATTTATTTTATGTACCCGCCCCTTTTTAGTGTTGTAGGTTTTTATTTCATTATGAACTTGGCTAACATAGTTTAGCTCCATCATCATGATCTGTTCTGGAGGATTGGTCTTCTGTTGAGCCTAGTGGTTAGCCGTCCTGGGTACTTAGTAAAAGTACTAACAAGTCAGACTTTGAACTGTTTAAACCTTCTAGTATTAGCAGAAGGCAGCTGATGGTCCTCATCTCCAAACCTTGGGTCATAAATCATCCAGGAGGATCTGCTGCTCCCTGGTGGAGGGCTGCACCTCATCAGGCGAGAGACGGGGACACCTGGACACGTCTCCAGTCCAAGGGTTAGCTGGATTTGTTAGTGGGTGAGCTCAGCACCAGTGGAATGTGCTCATACCCCTCATACCTCTGATGCTCCTGAAGCGATGGTCCAGGACAAGCTTCTGATGAGAGGTGGCCAGAGGCACTTAGGTGATCGTTTCATGCTGACATGCATGTGACGGCGGGTTTGAAGGAGGATGCTGCTTCTCCTACAGAAATAAATCTTATTTTGAAAACTTACCAGACAAATCTGTTCCACACCAGCTGCCTCTCCTTGCTGGAGGTGACATCACTGGTTGTCAAATGCAAGAATTATGACTTCTTTGAAGTTCAGTAGCGACCAGATCTCCATATGACGCTCGGACCAACGACCTTGCTGTTGTGCTACTGGGACCGGTTACCGGTAGGTCAAAGGTCAGTCTGTTCATCTCGTTTCTGCGTGGTTCTGATGCGGACCCTAACCACTGCTCCACTAAACCCAACCAGCTACCGATGACGGTTGTTTCCTGAAGCTAGTTTTGAGTTTTCAGGTTTGTGTTTCTGGACTTATTGCTCATTGACTGTTATCTCGTTATTTGGCTGTGACGTAGGAGGACCCCGTTGGAAACCAGACGGTGTCATCAGCGTTTCCAAAGTCAAGCGTGACCTCTGAACTCAGGTCATCTCTGCTGAAAAATTATTAGTTTTGGTCAAACTTTTGAAGGAAGTGTTCAGAACCAGCTTGGTCAGCACAAGCCACGAAGACTCAGATGTTGTCTGCTCCACAGGAGGTGTCAAAATGAGTTAAAGTCCCCTTCACCCATGACATGAAGTAGGAGGACACCAGCAGACTTTATGATGTTTATGCTTCAGATATCATTTATAATCATTTATGTTTTAATCAAGTTAAATAATTTACATAATCAAAAGGAAACATGATTTTAGATAATCTGATGTTTGATTTTCATCAAGCTGAATGATTTAAATAGTTGATTTAGTTGGGATTTAGATTTTCATGTTGAAGAATAAATGAGAAGAGTTGACCAGCAGCAGAGTTGGGCCAATGAGGAACGTAGCTTAACCACATTTGAGCCAAGAGGCCGTTGAAGGAAGTCACATACAACTGAAGAGGTCTTGGATACTTTCCAGACTAACACAAGCAAACAGATGAGCTGAGTCACTTCAATAAAGGATGTCTCCTTTTATGGAAGCCCAACGCTGGACCAGCTCCAAGGGTGGAAAACGAGGAGAGAAGCGCAGACGTTGGTTCGTCCACTCGCGTCTTCCAGAGCAGCCACACTGGCTGTAGAAGACCGAAGACAATGTCCAGAGGTCAAACCCTATTAGAGATGCTCTAGGTTAGAAGTTCAACTGCCATTTTCTAAGGTTGATGTGGTTCCATCGGGTTCTAGCTTTTACTTTAAATCTATTTTTCCATCGAGTCGGGACCGAGACGGTCGATTGGAGTTGGGAGTAGAACGGTTGATCACCTGCCTCGAACAGCAGGAAAGGGAAGAGGATCCTTACAATGTATTATGTCGGCTTTCCTCGGTCCATCCACCCAAATTAAGGATTATTTACAAAGAGTTCAGCCATTTCAGCTCTGCTATGAATGTGAGTGTGAACACCATCAGTAAATTCATTCAGATTTATTATTATTGTTGATTTTAACCAGTCGTGATGTTTGAGCTGTTTGCCTGCCCTGGCTAGAAGCTGTGCTTAATAAAGTTACAGGCTAGATAAAGTGTAGTTGTGTGGTCCATTCCATGGTGGTAAAGCAAGTTATTTATATATTCAGATATACTAACATTTAAAGATTTAATTCAACTATATACAGCGACGTTCATGTTTAAAGTGCATAGGAAATTATTACCAAACAAATTATTAATGCTATTTATAAAACCAGATAACCTATAATTTCAGATACAAACTTAACTTTAGGCATACATATTTTAGAACAACATTAAAGTCATTTTGTATTTCTGTTACGGGTGTAAGAGTTTGGAATAAGCTAGGTGAGGATCTAAAGCAAAGTCCCTCATTGCATAAGTTTAAAGAAGTATAAAAAAATTATACTAATTAATTACATGGAGGAGGCGGAAAGGTTGTAAGGGTGTTGCATTTGATTGTAATTGTCTATAAGAACATAAGAAAACATAAATGTAAATTTTGTTTGTGTGATTGAGGATAAAACATGTTATAGGAAAATGGCAATGACACTCAGTGTAGGGAAAATATATATATTTTTGTTTTATCTTTCTTGAAATTTGATTTGGGGGGGGATTTTATAAGCTACCAGAGCTTCGTTCCCTTCCTATTGAACATGTTCTACATATACATATATATATATATATATATATATATATATATATATACATATACATATATATATATATATATATATATATATATATATATATATATATATATATATATATATATATATATATATATATATGTGTGTGTGTGTGTGTGTGGGTTTCTTTTTGGATACTTTTTGAATGCTTTGGGTTGTTTATTGATTTGCATATTCAATAAAGAAAGAAAGAAAGGAGGGCTGGAAAAAGTTACAGCTACAAAAGTACCCATCCTCACATGATCTTCAGTGTCTGTCTTCTCTTAATGTAAATTTGAGGCCATGATCTCCATAAGCATCGTAGTTCTCGTAGGTCGGAAGTGAAAGCCAGTCGGGTTGGTAGGTTGTGGTGCTGTACACAAACGCTTCTGTCTGGCTTCCTGGTGGCTTCTCCTCCCTGTTTCCCACCCACTCCTTGATCTCCAGGTCCACAACGGTCCTCTGGTACTGGGTGGGAATGCACTCGAAGTCGTCCAGGTATTTCAGCATCTTCGTGTCTACTTGGTAGAGCTCCCCATGGACCCTCTGGCCCTTTCCAGGGAGGTTGAGGAGGAACGGTATGTTGTACTTGCCAGCAATCACGAGTGGGTATCTCTGGGTGGTGACGGCTGTGCCGAGGAACTCTGCTTTCCCGTTGTTTCTGTCCAGCACATAGCAGTAGTTAGGCTGACCCTTCTTCAGGGAGCCATAAAAAAAGACACAGGCCATGAGGTCAGAGGGGACCTGCAAAACAACGAGAGGAACAAAACATGTTGGTGTCAAAGCATGAACTTGAAATGGTTCTCCATGCTGTTATCTCCTCCCGTCTAGATTACTGTAACACACTTTTCACACGTTTTAACAAAAAAGCCCTTGACCACATTCAGCTGGTCCAGAACTCTGCAGCGAGGCTCCTAACTGGAGCAAACAGAAGAGCACACATCACTCCTATTCTAATGTCTCTGCACTGGTTACCTGTTAACTTTAGAGTTCATTCTAGAATCCTGACTAGAACTTTTTATGCTCTACATGGTCAAGCTCCTTATTACTGAATTGTTTAAGGCCTTATGCTCCAACCCGAGCCCGCAGGTCCACACACCAGAATCTTCTAGAAGTTCCAAAGACCAGATATAAAAGTTGAGGAGATCGCTCCTTTCAGACTGTTTGCACCCCGACTCTGGAATGATCTTCCTTTATCCTTACGCAGCATTGACAGTCTGGACACTTTTAAAAAGCAGCTAAAGACCCTTTTATTTAAAGCTGCTTTTAACTAAACCTTTTATTTTCTTGTTTTTAACTCACAATTTTAATCTTTAATCTGTTTATGAAAATTTATAATTTGATGACTTTATTTTTTCTGATGTTAATCTAGTTCTGTTTTGAGAGCATTTTGATTTTATGATGTTAATCTATTTATGATTTTATGACTTTGTTTTATTTTGATCTATGTGAAGCACTTTGTGATTCTATGTCTGTGATACGTGCTATATAAATAACATTTACTTACTTACTTACAAAACTTTGATGGGATTTATTTGGTTTCTGCAGGTGGAGGCTCAGCCCAAGTCCCGCCCATCTACTTTTACTTCTAATGAATGAGCGTCTTAAGACTTTTTAACCCGGACAACTTTATCAGTCATCCACCTCTCCACCTCCAAACCCACGTTTCCCGTATTTTCCATCCACAAATAAAACGTCTGCCACGTGTGTTTGAACTGCTTCACTCATGGGTGTATTAACGTTTACACTATTCCTGCAAGATGTCTTCAATCTGTTCCACCTGTTAAAAGTGTGCACCACACATATTACTGGTGGTAGTCTAGGTACTGTGGAGGAAAGGAGAAACCAGCAGAAACACGTTGATCACATTAAACCAATAATGAATAATGCTCATCATCCTACGACTGTCCGGCGCTTTATTAAACTGGTCTGATAAGTCCAGATGGACCCTGGTCCAGAGTGATGGTGCATCAGGGTAAGAAGAGAGGCAGACAAAGTGATGCACCCATCATGCCTAGTGCCTACTGTACAAGCCTGTGGGGGCAGTGCTATGATCTGGGCTTGCTGCAGGTGGTCAGGTCTAGGTTCGGCAACAGGAAGTGCTCCAAAAATGAGGTCAGCTGACTACCTGAATATCCTGAATGACCAGGTTATTCCATCTTCCCTGATGGCAAGGCCATATTCCAAGATGACAATGCCATGATTCATTGGGCTCAGATGGTGAAAGAGTGGTTCAGGGAGCATGAGACATCCTTGTCACACAGGGGTTGGCCACCACAGAGCCCAGACTTTAACCCCATTGAGAATCTTTGGGATGTGCTGGAGAAGGCTTTGTGCAGCAGTCAGACTCTACCATCATCAATGCAAGATCTTGGTGGAACATTAATGCAACACTGGATGGAAATAAATCTGGTGAAGCTGCAGAAGCTAATCGAAACAACTCCATAATAAATGTGTGTTGTAGTCAAAGCTAAAGGTGGTCCAACCGAATTTTAGAGTGTGTGAGCTCTTTTGGCCAGGTGGTGTATAATAGTCACATAACAATAGTCTAAGAACAAGGTTGGGCATTTATGGGTAACTACCTTTTAAAAGGTGTTTACTGTTAGTTTGCTGCTGTGCTGTTTCCTCATGGTGTTCATAAACATCTGTAAAGCTGCTCAGGTCAGATAAGCATCTGGTTAAACCCTAACCTTCTCTTTCTACAGTCACTGAGTTAAACTAGACCAGAACATGCTTTTGTGCTTTCTAAAATTCAGAGGTGGAAAGAGTACTAAAATGTTGTACTTAAGTACAAGTATAATTACTTTCATGAAATTTTACTCAATTACAAGTAAAATTACCTGCCTCAAAATGTACTCAAGTAAAAGTAAAAAGTAGCTTATTTCAAATGTAGTCAGAGTAAAAGTTACTTAGTTACTTTTTTGACTGCAAGGACGGGCTCTTCTGAATAGTTAAAAAAAAGGCAATGGGGTATAAATGTCAAAGTGGCAGTTTTTTTAATTAAATGAACAAATATGCATATTGAAGTACAAAGGCAGTTACACTGCAAACTAGTAACATAAATTAGGTTATAGTCACAAGCCCATGACTTTTCCCTGAATGCTTATTTAGAGCAGCTGATTTTTAAAGTTAGCAGAGTTCATCTTTGGTAGTGGGTTCACTCACTCATTTAAAGATATCGGCCAGAGGCAAAATTTGTTTGAACAGCATGTGTAAATGTGTATTAAAATCTCAGATGAAAAAGGTTTTTGGATTTTGACGGCTGGAATTGTAAGAAAATCTGATGTTTGTGACTGGCGCAGGAAAAACAGAAACTAACTTCCAGTCTAAGCCCTGGGCAGCTGGTGACGTTTCACATGGAGCTCTGCTGAAACAGCTGTAGTAAACAACGCCTGGCTCCGCTGTTTCTGCGTTAGCGTTATAGCAGAGAACAATGTGTCATCAATCAGATGTAGCTTCTGAAGCCTCTACTAGTCCATCAGATTTGTTTTTTCTCTGGGATACGGCGACGAGAACGGATGTTAGATTACTGGAGAAGTTCAACCGAACTTCGACCCCGCCAGCTGGATATCACTACAAGAGGTGCAGACATGTTTTAGACCGTTTGACTCAGAAGACCTGCGACCTGATTTGGACATAGAGGAGGATTCTGTTCATCTTCAGAACCAAAATCGGTACAGTTTGTTTACTTTTCTTAAATATTTCATTTCTGTGCTCCACTGGGAGCTCTAAGCTGGCAAGTTTTCAGCTGGTTTTAGCTCCATCATGTGTCCCAATATAGTTCAGTAATCTACAGTTTTACTGCTGTGTGTATTTATTGACATAACTCTGGAAAATAATGAACCTAAAATTGACCAGAATAAATCTTCCTGATGTTGGAGTAACTCCTTAGCTCAATTCGTTGTTTGCACTAATCCAGGATGTCATGGAGGTTCTAATGTTGAAATATAGAGATCATCTTTTAGATTATATCTCTGTGTGTGTGTGTGTGTGTGTGTGTGTGTGTGTGTGTGTGTGTGTGTGTGTGTGTGTGTGTGAGTGCATGCGTGCGTGTGTGTGTCGTAGCTTTCCCAAAGGACTTGTTCTTTCCTTACCAGAGCGAACACGGTTAGTTTTGCTGCAGTCATGCTAACGGGACTCGTCTGGAGTCCAGAAGTAGCGGTGCGGTTCTAGATGGATTTATAGATGTAGGTTATTATTTTAGATCAGACCTGTTATTTAAAAATGCGTGTAGGACATAGACACATGGCTCAGACCTTTTGCTGCAGCTGTAAACGCAATTTTACGTAATAATTACGAGCATGAAAGTAAACAAATAACAGTGATTCACAATATTAGCATCAGCAGCTAGCTTGTTTTACGTGCTGGAGTGACGTATGCGAAACACAGTTCTTCACTGTCTGGAGGAGAGGATTTGGATTTTCTGTAATCATTTATGACAAAAGTCCTTAATAAAATAAAAAACTGGACCCAGTACATGTTTATATAGATGGTAAAGTGTAGTTATTTTGCGTTTCTACAATTTTAATGCCGAGCCAATACCTTTAACCCTTCACCACTGAAATCAGTTTGTTCATTCCAATCCTCCTAAATAATCCTGTCAGAACAGGCCGTGGGAGCCCAGGTGTTACTAGAACTAATGGTGTCTCCTCACCAGGGTGAGCCTCCAAACTGTGAAGGTTGGTCTCCAAACATGAACTTCAAATTCATGCATTTATCTCCTCTTGTAACACTTTAACATGTTTTAAAAGGCTTGCATCATGATATGTTACACCTCCCAGACCAAAGATAAGATAAAACATTATCATAAACACTGCAGAGACGTCATTGTTTATTAAATACAAGTTATTTTCCTGAGCCATTACTTCAGCCAAGATATTGGATGCATGGATTTGATGAAGCCATGCTGTCTTATGCAGACCTACACACACACACACACACACACACACACACACACACACACACACACACACACACACACACTGTAGCATGTTAGAATCATTTGAATGACTAATTTAACTAAACTGAACTGCTTTAGTAATAATTTAATCTCTTATTCTGGAGTAAAATAAAGAAACAAGCTAAATCATCACATATCTGTGGCATCAAGAAGCATCTTCTGAGTTCAAACACAGGGATGGAGCACAATGTTTACACCTGAACAGTATCAGGATTAACTCACAGAGGCCTGCAGGTCTTCTGTTTTATGAGCAGAGCGCTGAGAATCCGCTTCTTAGGAGCGCTAAACGTAATTTTGCCGCTTCCGTGCGCGGTATGGAAACACATTTCAAACAGGAACCGAGTCTGGTTGCCGAACCGAGCAGAATTCTGATGACGTCACACCGGTGCGCGAAGGTGCAGGTTCCAACCCACAGGAGAGGAGGGAGAGAGGAGGTAAACAGCGAGTGGCTCACAGAACTTTTGTTTTTGAGCAAAACTGCGGTAAAAATGGCTGTTTGTCCTCATCATAAAGCGTGTAGCCCCCCCTCCCCGGTTTAGACGTGGTGCTCATGCAGGTGTCTCTTTCTTTTCCGACGCTGCTACACTTAATATTTTTAATTTATTAAGCCTACAATTTATTTTTACTCAGTAACGGATATGATTTAAAATGTAGCGAATTACAATTCTTTTTTAAAAACTTACTCTATTAAAAGTAAAAGTACAGATTTTAAAAACGACTTAAAAAGTATAAATTTACAAAAAAGCTACTCAATTACAGTAACGTGAGTAAATGTAATTCGTTACTTTCCACCTCTGCTAAAATTTTATCTATAAAATCAGCCTAGTTACCATGACCCTGCTGAACCAACCAACCCGTCTACATCTGATCCTGGTTCATCATCACTGACAGACGCAGCATAATGTACAAGCTGCGCGTTTCAGGAAACATAACCAGTGGGTTAATGCACATAACTCAGCTCTCTAACCAGTGTGAATCAAGCCGTAAAACTGACGTTAAACACGTAAAAACTATCCACAGACAACAGCTGATGACAATAAAAGTTAGGGGGGGGGGGTGCCTCAACGAGTCTTTTAACAAATAAACTATTACAAACGCGCAGAGCAGCATTACCTGGATAAAGAAGAGGTCTGATGTAAGAAACCACAAGCAACGCGAGGCTACAGACATCACACGTACACGCCCCGTGGGCTGATGCTGCCGGAAACTTTATTTGGAATCGTAGTACGTTCAAGGAAGATCCCGCCTTTCTTGCCTCTGATTGGCTAGAAGAGCTCTAGTACCATTGGCTATTTAATTTAGCAACAAACCATCTTCCCTCGCTAAGAGCAAACTGTCCTCCCGCCACAAGAACAGCTGTTTTTATTTTTTTTAAGAAAATGCGAATTTTAGCGCTTTAACAACTGCAGAGTGTTCCACCGACCACCAGGATGCACTGCCGTCAGGTAAAAGGATGACGTCTGGGATGTGACTGCAGTCACGTGCCGCTACTCATCCACTACGTGATTGTCTGCACACAGTTAATTTTCGTCGTCGTTTTTCCAATAAGCTAGTGTTGGTTTGGTCTTAAAAATGCGACATTTATGTATAAATTGTTTGCACAAAATTAATAACACATTAACACCACAATTAACTTTCTTTTCTTTCAAAAACACTCCAAACATGATCATATTTAAGGTAAATGGTGTAATTTGAATCCCACTGGAACAAAGCCAGGCATGAAAATCCAACCAAAATATTTGTATAAAATTGCACAAAGAAATAGATGGTCTAAGTCCTCCTCTTCTGTTTCACAAAATACACAATTACCAGCTTCTGTACTAAATCTATCCCCAAGGAGTATTTGTTGGGTAAATTTTATTCAAAATTTTAAATTGGACTTCTTTCCCTTTAGGAGGGATAGGGAAGGTGATATATTCTTATTTTTTCAATTTCTTCCCTTTGGAAATCTTTTAATATGTAATTACATCTAAGCAGGCGTGTTGCAAGCTTTTCAAAAGTGTGGGGGACGTTGTCTGTGCCTAAAATAATTTCATGTTATTCGTTTAATTTCCCTAATAGTGGAGCTGGTGTGAACTTTAGACGTGTCACGCATGTCTCTGTTTTAAACAAGTTTAAACTGTTCAGAATACAAATCCAGGCTCTGTCTCGTTAGATTGGTGTAACTAAAGTTTGTACTGAATGAAACTTTACATTAAACCATGATGAAAAGAAAAGTATCCGATTAAATCGTTTCCCCCTCATTTACAGTCACGGAGTACAGCGCAGTGCGCATGGCTCTGGGGTTAATCAAGTTTAATTGTGTCTCTTTGCAACAATCTTCACAGGAAGGCAAAACAGTAAAATGGCAGGTTACAGATATTTCCATTTGACTGCATTTTGACAGATAAACTCAAGGATGTTGGTTGTTTTGAAAGAATTACCCCGACACACACTGATGCACACACAGATGAGCTGACATTTTAATCGTTACGCACATCGCGGAGGTAACTAAATCAATCAAGAAATGATTCCCATCAGAACATCAGAGCTTTATACTGGACACTGTGTTCAGCGTGGATCGGAGCGTCCACGGTGGACAGTGAGCTGAAGATCTGTAGAGGGGTTCGCAGCGCAGTGCAGAACCACTGCGCATGCGATAAGATTTCCTGAAGCGGTCTGGAAAGCCGGTCTCGCTGAGGGATGTGTCACTTGGAAAATGTTCTCTGATTATGAAACTTTGGCTGAATAGTGCTTGTTTTCGTCTCTAATATGGAGACGCATGATGCATCCAGTCTGAGGCAGAATAGCCTCTTCAGCTCAGAAAGCATCTGTAGAGACATTTGATCATGCACAAAGTTTATGTGGAGCAGAAAAGGTCGGGCCACGGCAGGTGAAATGTTCCTAGCCTACATGAAGTGAAACTGTCTAACTGTAACATTAATGTGTTACTGGACACGCTGGTCTGGTTGGTTAGACCAGTGTTTGAAGTGGAAAACACGCGCGCACACACACACACACACACACACACACACACACACACTGCACCTGTGGGCATTCCACACCTGCTCCCATCAGTTCAGATTAGTGCCTCTGGGAGGTACTACGATGGGAAAGACCATTCAAAACACAAAATAAACATGTCAACAATAATGAGGCAAATCATGCAACTTAAACTAAAAACCAAAACCTTTCCACTTTGTGACAATTACCAAGTGACTGGTGATTAATTGGTTACTAGTGAGCAATGAGTGTCTAACTAGTGACTAATCAGTGACTAACTAGTGACTAATGATCAATGGGTGACTAACTAGTGACTCATTATTACCAAGAGACAAACTAGTGACTAGTGATCAATTAGTGACTAACTAGTGACTAGTGATTAATTAGTGACTAACTAGTGACTAGTGATTACCAAGAGACTAGCTAGGGACTAGTGAGCAATTAGTGACCAACTAGTGACTAGTGATTAGTGACTAACTAGTGACTAGTGATTACCAAGTGACTAACTAGTGACTAGTGATATTTTAGTGACTAACTAGTGCTTATTGGCCTTTGCGTTCTTGAACTTTAGTGCTGTGAGGCTGCTTGAGCCTGTAAAATGGTTGGTTAGTTTAGTTAAAGAAGGCTCATATCTAATGACAAACGTGTCCTCGTTTGGCTGACCCGTCCTTCACTTGATGAAGCAGTTGGATTTATGAAAGTACGTTTGAAAGGCTGAGGGATGCACTGGTGAATGACAGGTGAGCTGATGAAGGCTGGTGGAGAATTACAGGTAAAGAGATGATTTCTTTAGTTGTTCAGTCATGTCTACAGGTTCTGTCTTTACTGTCTGATGGTAAATGAACAAATGTCTAAATGTGAGACTACAGCATTTTTACAGAATAGTCTTCCATACTAAAGGCCCGTCACAGAATAATCAATGAATACAAAAGAAATGTTATTAAGCTCAGGATCCTCGGTATGTTTCTAGTTTGTCTTTGTGATGGGTCAGGGGTTCTTCCTCAGCTGTTGGCAGAGAGGCTGCAGCCCTCTGCTTCTGCTCTCAGCTGAAGCTCTGATCCTAATGATGGAAGCACTCCTGGATGTGCTTGACTGACCTGATCAGCTGTTCAGGAGGAGTTATCCACAAACAGGAGCTAGACTCGGTGTCTGAGTGCAGTCCAGGAGGTGTTGGGGCTGCAGCTTCTCTCTCAGGTGGCCTCAAGTCAGACTGTAGCACTTCAGACAGGCAGAGGAGGGTCACATGACTTCTTTAGTCTTCTATCATCTTTAACGTTGATTCAGAGCAGCATGGATCCTGGCAGAAGGTGCTGCTGCCCTACAAAAACCGCGTGCAGATAAAATATGGGTTTGAAAAACACCAGAGGTAAAGCTGGACTATCTCATCTATCGGATGATGGACCTAGCAGGTAGCTGATGATGCTGCACTGGGCCAGACGTGGGAATATTACTGTACCTTCATGTTATAATGCAGGGTTTGCATGCAGTCATATCCAGAATCAATAAAGGTAGATTTGTGTTGCCTTTTCCAGAGAGAAGTTCCTCAGTTATGTACGTTAACCACATAGAGGAAACGGTTCAAACAGACCACCAGTGTTTAGCACGACTTTGGGTCCTCCTGTTTCCGTGTGCCCAGGTGAGGACATGTCTGCCTTTACCGGACAGTAAATATCAGGTGTTTAGTGACTTTAGTCTGAGTGATACTTCTCACAGCAGGAAGCCACACTCCAGTTTGACAGTTTAATACAGACACGCTACAGTTAACCTGAAGAAGAAATGACGTCATTCCCCCTTGACGAGCCAGAGGAGGGTATCGCTGCAGACCCGGAGACCGCAGGTTCAGGCTTGTACCGTTTTTGAGACAGCGCTGCCCACTGTTTGCTAGCATTCCAAGATGGAGTACGATTGGAGAGCAAGTATAGAACGTGGAGAACAGTATTTGTTTAATTAGTAAGAAGGAAGAAAACCAAAAACATAATGGACCATCCAATAGGATGTTGAGCTCCACACTAGTTCTACTCCAAAGGGACACTCAGGGACATCTCTTGATTTTTCTTTTCATCAACTTTTATTTTTCAACTCTGAGATTTGTTGGTTTCAAGTTGATCAATGCATGATTTCATCAGGCTGATAACCTTCAAAGCACATAAACAAAGGTTAGCAACAATATTTTGTAAACATTTCAAAAGTAAAAAATAAAATACATCAATCGAACATTTCAGATAAATAAACCATTGTAAATTAAATGAAAGAATTAACTTTACTTTAAAGTACTTCAAATGAATTAATAAAACCCCTTAACGAATTAAGTTAAATCAAGGAATCGAACAGTAAAGGGAACACCTTAACTGAATATTTCATCAAGTACCACATCAAGTAACAAAACAAATAAATCAACTGCCTTCAAGCTTGTTAATTAATGCTTTTAACCTTTTACCTTGCTAAACACATAAATTACCTATCCAACAATCACTCTCTTCAATCAAATCACTATGATAATGCAGTGCTTCAACTTACTCAGACAACCAGAAAACTCTCCAGGTACAACTTAAACACTTCACTAACATAAACCAGAAATATTTACCAACCATTGGTGTCTTTAGAGTAAACTTCAATAGTAGAGCTTGCTGTGCTGTTCCTGTTAGACTGAGGACTGAGAGCCACCATCCTGCATAGGTGTTTTTCATCAGCAATCAGCCGCCTTTTTGTTGGTGCTTTCTGGGAGATGTAGTTCTCAGTGGTGGTGGCCCAGTTAGACCTCAACCCAACACCAATAATAATGCAGCTGGGTTTTAAATAAAAATTTACTTTAATGAAATGTATTCAGTTTATCATTGCAAAGTTCCACAGCATTCTGCAATGAATTAATGAGCCAAATGTGTTTTGGTCCATCAAGGTGTTACGAGGTGGTTGATCTAAGAATGTCCAGAACCAAGACAATTGGAAAAAGTTTATTTATTTATTTATTTATAATTTTGTTTCTACAAACAACTTAAATATAACATAAATATGATAACAGCTTTTATTATTAAAAGTTACTCAGGATTTTTCAAAGTTGTATTCTGAGAACAACTTCACTGAAGCTTTAACAACGAATAAACTATTTTTAATAAGCTCCACCAACAATTACACATTTTATATGTAACTGTTAAACTGTAGAAGCTTGAATCTACGCTGTGTCCGAATCCAGAGGTAGGATGCTTGTAAGAGCGCATTTTGAGGTCGATGACGTCAAAGCGCAGCGACGAGTACTGTCCGAATTCCAAGAATCCTCATTCTCGCGTCCTCAAACGCGTCCTCACTCCACCCACATTTCGAGGATGGGTCTGATGGATCCTCACAGGAGCAAGGGTATCCCAGCATGCTTTGCGTGCCGGCCACTGGACTCGACACTCGCAACAACGGCGGACGGAGCGGGACAGCAGTACAGCTTAAAATGTAAGTTAGTTAAAAAATAGCGGTCAAAAAAAATAAAATACGTGTTTGGGCACTTTTGGATTGTTTTTTATATAAGATCTAATACCGCAAATTGTTTTTTTCATGTAATTTAAGGCTAAAACATGCCCCACCGAAAACCAGCTTGAATGTTTAATAGGAAAAAACCCACCGTAAACTAGCTTGATCCCAGCAGGCTTTTTAAAAGAAAATAGCAGTAGAAAACTAAGCTGAAAGCGGTTCTGTTTATAGACATCTTTCGTTTGTATAAGTAGATTTTAAGCAGAAATCAGCGAGAACGAGCTTGTATGGTGGTCCCGTCATAATTCCCGTGCCGTGTGTGTGCTTATTTAGCGAATAAAGCTTCTCATCATTTGTTTTAAGGTTAACACCCCACCCAAGGACGTAATTTTCACTTAAGAAGTGGAGGGGACACTGGGGAAGGGGGGGTATCTTTACAGTATGTTCTAATGAGAAACAGACTTCAACACAAATGGTTGTTTTCCGCTTGGTCCTAGAGCTCAACCAGTGTCAGTTTAATATAGCGTAATATTGTTTTTGAATGGTAAAAAGTGCAGGGGTCAAAACTTGACTTTGGAAAAGGTGGTGGGGTGGTGGGGGGGACATGTCCCCCCTGTCCCCCCAAAAAATTACGTCCATGACCCCACCGTACACTTGCTTGAAAGTCTAATAGGAAAAAACTCACCGTAAAAGATTTTGCATCTTATGTAATCATGTAACGAACGCCAAAAATAACGAAAACTAAGTTTAATGTTTAAGTTAATTTTTAAGAAACCACATTACTGATTTAATGTTTTTAATTTCATTGTAGGCGAAAAAAAACACAGAACACAATTTTCATCTCCCATGTTGATAAATTAAAATATTGTTTATTGCATGTTTTATCAACTATGATTTATAATCTGACTTTGTTCTTCTATTCCTCTCTATTCTCATCCAGAACCAGTACCTTTAAGGAGCATCTGTAATTTCATTATGCCCACAGTGTTCTCTGTTGTTAAATGACAATAAAGCCTTGTAATTCTAATTCCCTTTGTCTGTAGGACTGCAAGTGTCCAGGGTCAGGAGAGGGAGTCAGCGGAAAGCACACTGCTGAATGGACGAGGTGTTGGGACAGAGGCCTTCCACTATGCCTCCTGTCCTTATTGCTTCCATTCCCGAGGACACTCCAGGGCCAAGTGCAGCAGTGGGTGAGACAGAGGACAGGGAGAGTGGTGGAAGGAAGCCGGACTCCTCATCAGGGAGAAAAAGGAGAAGGGCTGATGAGCTCCTTGACCTGATCAGGGAGGACATGAGACAACAGAGGGAAGCGGAGGAGAGGAGAGAAAGAAGGATGGACAGATTTTTAGCATTGATGGAAAGGATGGCAGAGAAATGTTTTTTTTTCTTTTAGTTTCTTCTGGTTCAGGTTCTATATATGTGTTTGAATGTTTTTGTTATTTGTTTAAATGTAATAAAATTTCTATTAATTGATAACTCTTTTTTGATCATTAACAGTTTTATTCAGTTTTTAACAAGTAACAACATAATAAATAAATTGTAAGGGAACACTGTGAGGAATAAAAGTAAAGATAAAAGTAAAATGTATACAGTAAACTTGGAAAGCAGGGAGTCTTTGGTGGTGTTGCTAAATCTACTAAACATGGATCATCGAGGTGGATGGAGTGCAGGAACCGAGATCCGTGGCTGAACGTTTCTGGTTGGCAAGTGGAACATCAGACAGAGTGGTCTGCAGAGGGTGCTTCTGGATGCCTCATCTCACTGACCACTGCATCGTCCATCAAAAGGGTTTGCTGGGCTGGCTCAATCAACGGCTGTCACATCACTAACATTCAGATATATGCAAAAAAGGAGATCATGAGTATAATACTTGTAACTCTAGCAGATAACAGGACTAAATGATTTTTAAACTTTAACTACAAAGGCCGGTGACGTTTATTGAGCCGTCGCAGCTCCTCAAAAACCACAAATAAAATGAAATATTGCTGTGGATCCATTTTCAACGTTGCTACTAGCTTGTTAAGCCTGATTTATGCTTCTCCGTCTGCGTCAGTACGGAGACACGCAACGCCATTAGCCTGTTTGCCGCCGTCGCCGCCGTCACGGTAGCTAGGCAACTGGACCTGGGGGCGGGAATAAAAACGAGGCTAGTACTGTCCGAATTCAGAGCCAATGACTTCCGGTTTTAGCGGTCTAGCTAGACCGGCGAGGACCCGTACTCACAAGCATCCTACCTCTGGATTGATTCGGACACAGCCTACATCAGCCTTCAATCTGCAGTTGCACGTTAGTCCTTTAGAGGTCGCTGTCTCAAAAACAGTACAAGCCTGAATCTGCAGTCGGCCTGAATCGGCGGTCTCCGGGTCTGCAACGCACATCGCTGAGCACATCGCGTGTAAGCTCCGCCCACTCAGCGCGCGAAACCATCTCACCGGGAATTCTGATGAGATTGCGTACAACGTGCAGAACGTCTGTCCACGAGGGACCTCCGGGACTCCAAATCAACTTTATCCTGTAGGTAGCTGTTAGCTGTGTGTTAGCCATGCGAATTATGAGGAACTGAGCTAGCTAAACAGTGTTCAGCAGGTGGAGGTGAGTTGATAGGACCTTGACACACGGTTTTTGTTGTTCAATAAGAGTTCGTGTTAAATGTGGCCACACTGCTAGGCTAACGGCTACAGATAGCATCATTAGCCTCCAACCCTACAGCTAAGTACCCAGAGATTTTTTTAAAACAGGTTTTATTAACTTGTTGTCAATACATTCAGAAAATACATTCAATATATCCATGGATCACAATTTACAGTTGTTTACAATTGCAATAACATACATGCAACATTAGGAAAATATTAAACAAAAAAAAAAAAGAAATAAACAAAAAACTGACGAAAACATAAATAACTTAGAAACATAACACTTAGGGGTCTGCTGTGTCTAAGTTGAAATGATGAAATAAGTTGATGGTCTTTGTTAGTTTATTGTTCTTCTTTTTTAATTTGTCAATGCTGTTCCAATATTTCATAAGGTCTGTAATTCTGAAATTATAGGAGGGGATACTTTTCTGAAAAATCATTTTATGTAAATAATATTTTGCTAAAATAATGACTAAGTTAATTATGTATTTTTCATTGGATGATAAATGAGGGTTAGTAACAATAAGAAGTATTTCACATTTGCTTAAAGAAACATTTTTTTGTAACTTTCTGGAAATGTATCTTTGTAAATGGAACCAAAACAAATTTACATGAAAGCAATCAACAAAAACATGTTCAATAGTTTCTCCCTTACAACCACAAAAAGTACAGATGTCAGAAACATTTGGAAAAAAAATACAGATGTTTGCTTTTGACGGGTAATATCTATGAACAATTTTGAATAAAACTTCTTTTATCTTATCCACAATGACATATTGGTGAGGTAGCAGAAAGATCCTGTTCCAGAGTTTTGTATTCATCAAAGTCCATCGGTGTTTACATATCGGGGTTGAGACAGGATCAATTGCTTTTCTAATAACAGAATTATTACATTTCTTATCTGTGATTGGAATCCCAGAAATAGTTGGAGGTCTGACTGCTGCAGACAAGATAATGTTTGATTGTATGGTCTGTGCTGAAGAGAAAATACAATAGGGCTGCAACAACGAATCGATAAATTCGATGAAAATCGATTACTAAAAGCGTTGGCAACGAATTGCGTCATCGATTCGTTGTGTCGCACAACTCTTCCAAAAGCGCCCCCCCCCCCTTCCCGCCCGCCGTTGCGCGCAGACAGATCAGCGCGAGGGAGAGACAGCAGTTGTTTGGAAGAGGAACATGGCAGAAGCAGCGAGAGTCAAAAAAGTTAAAGCTTTTTAAGTTTGGGAGCATTTTCAGTTAAATCAGGCGAAGACATGCGTTATCTGCAACGTTTAGGTCAAACTTGGCATAGCACGGGATGATGCAGCGTCTTAAACGCAAGCATGTTGGGATCATCAGCGAGGAAGGAGAGAACTCTTGTGTCCGGGTAAATAAAAAACTTTTCAAAAGTGATTCATCCAAGTCCCGGATTATTACACAGGCTAGACATGCCCTAAGCTCGTCAAAAAAGAGTCTAAAGTCGTGAGCGCAACGCTTATTAGATGAGCGGGGGGACTCGCGCTGCTGCGAACCGGTTCCGCCCAAGGCCGGATTAACTGGGCAATTGCCCAGGGCCCACGAACTCTAAAGGGCTCAGGGCACGAGCAAAATACTGTATCTATAATTTCCCGCTTTATGAGGACTATGGTGACCGTACGTTCCGTTTTCCCCAGACATGTCCACTTTTCACTCTCTGTCCGGCGCGTCCGGACTGCGGGTTCTTGTATTGATGAAAATGTCCGGCTTTTCATCCAGGAGCAGGGATCGAATTATGGGGGAGCTGTATATCCTACACATCCGGGGAGCCGGAAAAATGTTTTCTATATTATATCATTTATATCATTTTTGGACTCTTTTGAGCAGAGAGCGGCACAGCGCATTGCTGCGCAGCGATCCAGGCAGCTGCTTCCAGCGCACGGTCCATTCTCAAAGTGGCGCAACCAAAAAACTATAATTAGCACACGATCGTTCATGTCTGCACATGTTCTCTATTTTCTGTCTTATTTGTGCCTGCAGCGCTCTGCTACTGCGGAGCTCATCACCTGTGCTGCGGTGATTTCACCTCACGCAGCATCGAAAACGCGCTCTGCGCTTTGCGGTCAGGAGATCCCTTTGATCTGCTCAGAAGTAACTGATGAGGTGAAAAGCTAAGAATCCAGGCAGCAGTTTTTCTGGAGAATTAAGAGGAGATGCAGGAAGATGAGAGACAGACAGGGCAGGAAAATAGTTAAATAAAAACAACAAAACAAAGTGTTGAAAAGTAAAATGTAGATAGATTTATCTCCACTACTACACGTTTTTACCTATAAAACAATAAGTTACACACATGTAATATTTATAAATTTGATACTATTCAGGTCACCTTCAACACTCAGTCACACACCCAGGGCCGTTTCAAGACATTTTGGGGGCCAAGGCAAAATGCCCCCCCCCCCCCCCCCCCCAAATAACTGGGCTCCCCAGAAGCCTCTGTGTAATTCATACCCTCTCCAGTAGTGTTAGTTATACAGTGTTTATAAAAGCCCCTCAGGCATTACTGACATGTCCTGATATTATCAGATGAAAAACTAAATTATCAGACATGCTGTCTCATCTGCTTCTTTTCTAAACTTGCAGAAAGTAACAAAACCATGTGAAAGCCACTATTTGTGGATTCTCTGAAATTTTCTATGGAGTGTGTGACAACTTATTTTTTCAGTCATTTTTGGAAATAGTGATCAATTTTGATTAATTCACAGCCTATGTTTAATTACATTTAAAATTAGTTGTTTGACATCCCCAGTTATAATAAATGTCCACAGATGAGATCAAACAAAACAGATGAGAACTGCCCTTAAGCTGTTTAACTTGGACCAAGCATTTTAGGTCACAGATAGATGTAGCTTAGGGTCTCTGTCTATACACCTTATAAGACAATTTAGGTGATGGCATGTTGTTTTTCTGCTATTGAACTGTTTTCTAATAATGTTGTGTTAAATAAAGTGAAGGAAGGAGAGAAATAACGTTTCCCTAGCAGTTTTTAAAAATTTCCCCATGTAATCCGATTAATCGATTAATCGTGTCGAGACCCCATCCGATTCATCGATTATCCAAATAACCGTTTGTTGCAGCCCTAAAATACAAACAGGGATGGATTTAATTACCATGTTATACTCTTCTTGTGAAGTATTAATATTATATTTTTCTAAGAAGTCTTTGTGGGATAATGTTTCGCCATTAGTATTTAGTAGATTATTCACAGTGTTTACATTATTTAATGACCATTTGTGTAGATAGAGTGTTTTATTGTTGTTTAAAATATATGTATTGTTCCAAATAATACAATTGTGAGGTGAGAAGTTGTGTTTAAAGATAAGATTCCAACATAATAAAGCTTGTTTATGAAAATTACTTAATTTAACTGGGAGTTTTCCTACTGAGAAAAGACATATCAACAGAAAGTTAAGTCCACCAACAGCATTAAATAGATTATCTGGGACAATATTCCACATGCTGTTAGGGCTTTTAATGAATCTTTTAATCCAATTGATTTTTATAGTTTGGTTTAATGAGGTAAAGGTTAGTGCATGAAGGCCCCCTTCAGCCACTGGATTTGAGAGAACAGATCTTTTTACCTTGTCAGGCTTGTTTTTCCATATAAAATTATAAAGAATTTTATCAAGTTGGGAGCAAATGGATTTGGGAATATCCAAGATTGAAAAAACATAGGCTGCTCTAGACATTCCCTCTGCCTTGCTTAGCAGAACTCAACCGTATATAGATAAATCTCTGGAGGCCCAACAAATAAACTTAGTTTTAATCGCCTGAGTATATTTAAGTCTGGAGTTTCTCTGTTATTTTTTGATATCTTAATACCTGAATAAGTTACTATGTTTTTAATAGGAATGTTACATATTTCAGATTGGCAGCTGTCCTTTAGGGGTAGAATTTCACATTTTTTGATATTTAGATTTAATCCTGATATTTTTGAAAATTCATATATTATAGATAAAGCTGTGGGTATTTGTTCAATATTTTGCAGAAACAAAGTAGTGTCGTCTGCTAGTTGCAAGATTTTGATTTCTTTGTCAAAAATTTGTATTCCCCTCAAAGGTGATTGTAGTATTAAATAGTTTAATATTTGGGCTACTAGCAAGAAGATATAAAGGGAGGCTGGGCACCCCTGGCGCACCCCTTTTTCTACGTTAAATCTTTGAGATGTGGCACACATGAGTTTGACTGAGCTATTGTTGTTTCTATAAAGTGTTTTCACTGCTTTGATGAAAAAAATACCAAAGCTTAAGAAGGTTAAAGTATCAAATATAAATTCATGGTTATTTGTGTCAAATGCCTTTTGAAAGTCTAAAAAACTGGGTCCCCAGAGAGTAAATAATTATAATTAATTAAGTCCAAAACTAATCTAGTATTGTTAGAAATATGACGTCCAGGTAAGAAGCCATTTTGGGCTTCATGAATAATGTCATTAATTCCATTAATTCCATATTTTAGTCACAGATGAGGTTGTTGGTTCACATCCAGCCACTCTAAACTCTGTGTGACCAGTGACTGAGCTGGTTATTAACTGGTGACCAGTAACTTGTGACCAGTGAATGGGGACTTGGTGGCTGGTGACCAGTGACCTGGTGACTAATGACCAGTATCTTGTGACCAGTGAACCAGTGACTGGTGACCTGGTTAATGGAAGGAAGAAGCTTGATTGTTTGTTTTTTGTTGGTCGTCTGTTTCTTTTTCACTTCTGTAAAAAACACTGATGATGCCCTAATGTCAAGCATAAAACAGCTGGACTAATTATGAAAATCAGCATGGAAACAGGTTCAGGTGCCTGTCTTCACAAGTCAATCGTGACCTTTGACCTTGCTGTTAAATCACTCTGGAGTTCCTGTAAGATGTGGAATCAATGACTCATTCAGTGAGACATCTGGATGTCCTGTCTGCGTTCCTGTGTGATTCACCCTGAGGAGACAATACACTACCTGTGTGTGTGTGTGTGAGGGGGGAAAGGGGGGGGGGGGGGGGGGGATCCTTTGTCGTCTGCTTCCAGGATCACTCCCTCTCTTTAGGGAAAGTAAAGTAAAGCCTTCAGAAAAAGCCACTAACGGATTAAGAGGATAAAAATGAACAGATGTTGGTTCAGACGCTTCTTCTCGTCTGTCTTGTAGTCGTTCCAGAAAGCTGCAGAGAAAGAAGAAGCCTTCCCAGACTCCGTGAGGACCCTGATATCCAGCCACTATGATCCGGTCTACAGGTTCCACCTGGGCTTCCTTAAGGAGACAGATCAGCGGCTGGCCCAGTGGTGGGTTCCATTGATCTAGAACTGGGTGGTCCGGTCCTGGTGTGTGTTGGGAGTAGAGGCGGTTCTGTTTGGGTTTTCCTTAAATGGTCCTTTAGATGTTTGATCTTTCCTGCAGGGTTATTCCTCAGAAACACGTGAAAATGACTACTTGGTGTTTTAGTTTGTGATGAAAATCAGAATGAGAGGAACTCTGGGAGTGGACCGGGTCAGCATCACAGCTCTTGTCTGACACCTGCTGGTGAGTAAGTGTTACCGCACTGTTGTTTTACAGGGAGGGCCGCTCCAACGCTCACATCAAAGGAGACTATCAGCGTATCGGTGATGTTTTACTGAAGAACATCCAGGGCCTGAGGGTAACTCTGCTGTTTATCTTCTTATTAACGCTTGGCTGGCTGCTCTGACTCTGGTTTGTACCTGCAGACGCTAACGGCCCACCTGCAGAAGCACCCCGAGTGTCTGGTGGAGCTGGAGCGGGCTGTCAGGTCGGAGAAATCCACCAGAAAACGAGACGTTCTGCTGCAGATTCTCGCAAATGTTAAAATAAAGTTTGTTTTCAGGACGAGCCGGAAGGTGGAAAGCTTATGCCGAGACTTTGAGCAGCAGAGGGTTTGCTACCTGCCCCTCTACATCTTCCTTCTCAGGCCTCTCCACCGCCTGCTGCACTACAAACTCATCCTGGAGAGGCTCTGCAAGCACTACCCCCCCACCCACGAGGACTTCAGGGACAGCCGCGGTACTCCAGCCCCCGTCTTCTACTGATTATTGTTGTTGTCCTCTGTTCTGACTCCCCGTCCCCCTCTGTCCATCCCAGCGGCGCTGGCGGAGATCTCTGAGATGGTTCTGCAGCTTCAGGGCATCATGGTGAAGATGGAGAACTTCCAGAAGCTCCTGGAGCTGAAGAAGGATCTGACCAGCATCGATAACCTGGTCGTCCCTGGGCGGGTTCGCATCTTTTTCCATGACTTGTGGATTTATTTGAGCTGCAGTTTCCGTTCTGACCTGATGTTTGACCCTCAGGAGTTCATCCGCTTGGGCTGTCTCAGCAAGCTGTCAGGAAAAGGTCTCCAGCAGAGGATGTTCTTCCTGGTAGGTCGTCATCCTGACTCTGATGTTGGAACGTCAGCATCTTGTCTTTGAGCTTCTTCCTCTGTGCTCCAGTTCAGCGACTGCCTGATGTACACCAGCAGAGGCACGACGGCGTCCAACCAGTTCAAGGTCCACGGCCAGCTGCCTCTCTACGGCATGTCGGTGCGTCACCAAAATAAAAGCTACGGTTCAATAATAAAAATAATCCTTCATTCACAGTTAATGAGCTTCAGATTAAGGCAACGATAAATAAATCAAAAATCAATCTGAAGATATAGATTTTATTTTGAAAAACCTCGCCACATCTGGCTGATGAATAGTGAGAGCTTGCCGAGTCGGAGTCGTCTCTGTTTTAAACTAAAGGCTGATTTTATGGAGCTTTTATTTTGAAAATCAGTCATAAACATGATGAAAACACTTTCAAAGTAAAACTTACAGGACAGGAGGAGCGTGGCTCTTTGATCTGAACTCTAACCTGGTGTCTTGTTGCTGGACGTCTCCTGCAGATCAGAGACGGTGAGGACGAGTGGGGCGTCCCTCACTCGTTCACGCTGCTGGGACCGCGCCAGTCGGTGGTGGTGGCAGCCAGGTACGTGATCTGAACACGGGTCAGAGGACCGGCCTCTCATCCTTGTTACGTCAGCATGTCTTTGTGTCTCGTTAGGACCTTCGTCCCAGTTTGCTTGTCCTGTGATTAGTTGGACATCGTGACCTACTTCAGAACAAAGTTGTGTTTGTGTGCAGCTGCGGGACGGAGATGGAGCGTTGGGTGGAGGACATCAGAATGGCCATCGATCTGGCAGAGCAGAGCAGCGTCTCCAACACCGAGCTGCTGTCCACCAGTCCCCAGGACAAGAGTAAGACCAGTTGGACCTACAGGTCCCAGTCTAACGGTGTCCTAGTGTCAGACTTGTTGCCTTTATCTAAACTCTGTCCTCTGCTGTCCTCTCAGATGTTGGACACCTGGGGACAGGTGTTTTTGACCTGTTCCCACCAACATTAAAGGTAGATGTCTCTAAAACGTCTGACAGAGACATGTCTTTTACCCGTAGAGCTTTTAGAGGATGCTGGAGCTGAGCTGGAGTCGGGGGAGGAGCTGTCCGGTTCACGCTCGTCCCTGGAGCGCCAGAGTCACCGTGGCAACACGACCGTGCACGTCTGCTGGCACCGTAACACCAGCGTGTCCATGGTGGACTTCAGCGTAGCCGTGGAGGTACCACAGCCCGTCTCTGTCTGTCCTGTCTCTGTCTCATGTCCCCTGTGCCTCCATCTTTGGCCTGTGTGTGTGATGTGGGTGGAGCCTGTGCTACACCGACCCCTGCTGGAGGAAAGCAGGTACTGCAGTGGCTGAGGGGGTCTGAGGGACGTGCTAGCTAACGCTGAAATAAGACTTCCTGTTTCTTGACCTGTGTTTTCCCGCCCCGTTGGTGCAGAACCAGCTCTCCGGAAACCTGCTGAGGAAGTTTAAGAACATCAACGGCTGGCAGAAGCTCTGGGTGGTCTTCACCAACTTCAGCCTGTTCTTCTACAAATCTCACCAGGTGAGCTCTGTTCTCAGGTGCTCAACCACCTGCTGTTCTGTGGAAACATTCCAGCTCCTCCTTGTTTTCTGCCACATTCCCGCAGGATGAGTACCCTCTGGCCAGCCTCCCTCTTCTGGGGTACTCAGTCACTGTTCCGGCCGAGTCGGAGAACATCCACAAAGATTACGTCTTCAAGCTCCACTTCAAATCCCACGTGTACTACTTTAGGTCGGAGAGCGAGTACACCTTTGAAAGGTGGGTGTCTATGAGGAATGTCACCGCCCCCGTGATGTCATCAAGCTGCGACGGGCGAGTCAAGGCCCCCAGCAGTCCCAGGTTTTAGTTTAGCGGGAAGGCGTGGGTGTGGATGGGAATATTAAACTAAATCCATCCTGGAATTATTGGAACTGCTTAATAGTTGATGATGATTTTCCATAACGAGGCAGGTTTCTGATTTAAACGTGAGGAAGACCTAAACGAGTCATTCCTGCCCTAACGCCAGCCTTTCTCCTCAGGTGGATGGAGGTGATCCGGAGCACCACCTGCTCCACCAGCCGCTCCCCGCTGAGCTCCAGGAAAGACCTTTACGGGTGACTCCGCCCCCTCAGCAGAAACTCGTTAAACACTAATCGATGAACTTTATCTTCACTGCCTGAATATTTTTCACTATTGTTTTTTCTGGCTGTTGTGTTTGGAGCAGCTGAGATGAGGTGCACGTGGGGAGTGGTGTGCACGTGAACACACTGCTAATGTCTGAGTAGGTGAAAGGTGACACACACTTTTACACACTCCGCTCTTCCTTGTACAGTATTTTGATACACTGTGAAGCTTCCTTGTGGTTGGTCGAAGACGACGAACCAGATTAAACTCTTCCGATCTGCTTCCAAACGCTCCGACTCGTTATTCAGACCTCTGCATCTTAGAGAAGAAACCACCTTCTTCAGCTTCATTCTGACAGCGACCACGCGGTCGTGTGTTAGAGCAGACATCAGAAACCAGCGCTGACGGGTCATCGGGTCTTGGACCGAGTGTGTATCCATGACTACAAACCGAAAGAGTTTAACAAACGTCTACCTGAGCAGGTAGAACAGGTCAGGCTACAGATCCAAAATAACCTGGAAACGAGTCTGAACCCGAACGGTAACCACTGCAGGGATGACGCGTTCCCTCCTAGTGCCGTCGGACTTCCACACGGAACCGGATGGAGGCGGGCGGACTCTACGGAGAAGGTCCTCTACAGGTGATGTGATGAACACAACCTTCGTCATTAAAGTCGTTCAGAAGACAGATCTTGGTTTAACGATCAGGCTCGACCCCAGCTGGTGATGGTGACCATTTATTTTATGTACCCGCCCCTTTTTAGTGTTGTAGGTTTTTATTTCATTATGAACTTGGCTAACATAGTTTAGCTCCATCATCATGATCTGTTCTGGAGGATTGGTCTTCTGTTGAGCCTAGTGGTTAGCCGTCCTGGTTACTTAGTAAAAGTACTAACAAGTCAGACTTTGAACTGTTTAAACCTTCTAGTATTAGCAGAAGGCAGCTGATGGTCCTCATCTCCAAACCTTGGGTCATAAATCATCCAGGAGGATCTGCTGCTCCCTGGTGGAGGGCTGCACCTCATCAGGCGAGAGACGGGGACACCTGGACACGTCTCCAGTCCAAGGGTTAGCTGGATTTGTTAGTGGGTGAGCTCAGCACCAGTGGAATGTGCTCATACCCCTCATACCTCTGATGCTCCTGAAGCGATGGTCCAGGACAAGCTTCTGATGAGAGGTGGCCAGAGGCACTTAGGTGATCGTTTCATGCTGACATGCATGTGACGGCGGGTTTGAAGGAGGATGCTGCTTCTCCTACAGAAATAAATCTTATTTTGAAAACTTACCAGACAAATCTGTTCCACACCAGCTGCCTCTCCTTGCTGGAGGTGACATCACTGGTTGTCAAATGCAAGAATTATGACTTCTTTGAAGTTCAGTAGCGACCAGATCTCCATATGACGCTCGGACCAACGACCTTGCTGTTGTGCTACTGGGACCGGTTACCGGTAGGTCAAAGGTCAGTCTGTTCATCTCGTTTCTGCGTGGTTCTGATGCGGACCCTAACCACTGCTCCACTAAACCCAACCAGCTACCGATGACGGTTGTTTCCTGAAGCTAGTTTTGAGTTTTCAGGTTTGTGTTTCTGGACTTATTGCTCATTGACTGTTATCTCGTTATTTGGCTGTGACGTAGGAGGACCCCGTTGGAAACCAGACGGTGTCATCAGCGTTTCCAAAGTCAAGCGTGACCTCTGAACTCAGGTCATCTCTGCTGAAAAATTATTAGTTTTGGTCAAACTTTTGAAGGAAGTGTTCAGAACCAGCTTGGTCAGCAGAAGCCACGAAGACTCAGATGTTGTCTGCTCCACAGGAGGTGTCAAAATGAGTTAAAGTCCCCTTCACCCATGACATGAAGTAGGAGGACACCAGCAGACTTTATGATGTTTATGCTTCAGATATCATTTATAATCATTTATGTTTTAATCAAGTTAAATAATTTACATAATCAAAAGGAAACATGATTTTTAGATAATCTGATGTTTGATTTTCATCAAGCTGAATGATTTAAATAGTTGATTTAGTTGGGATTTAGATTTTCATGTTGAAGAATAAATGAGAAGAGTTGACCAGCAGCAGAGTTGGGCCAATGAGGAACGTAGCTTAACCACATTTGAGCCAAGAGGCCGTTGAAGGAAGTCACATACAACTGAAGAGGTCTTGGATACTTTCCAGACTAACACAAGCAAACAGATGAGCTGAGTCACTTCAATAAAGGATGTCTCCTTTTATGGAAGCCCAACGCTGGACCAGCTCCAAGGGTGGAAAACGAGGAGAGAAGCGCAGACGTTGGTTCGTCCACTCGCGTCTTCCAGAGCAGCCACACTGGCTGGAGAAGACCGAAGACAATGTCCAGAGGTCAAACCCTATTAGAGATGCTCTAGGTTAGAAGTTCAACTGCCATTTTCTAAGGTTGATGTGGTTCCATCGGGTTCTAGCTTTTACTTTAAATCTATTTTTCCATCGAGTCTCGGGACCGAGACGGTCGATTGGAGTTGGGAGTAGAACGGTTGATCACCTGCCTCGAACAGCAGGAAAGGGAAGAGGATCCTTACAATGGATTATGTCGGCTTTCCTCGGTCCATCCACCCAAATTAAGGATTATTTACAAAGAGTTCAGCCATTTCAGCTCTGCTATGAATGTGAGTGTGAACACCATCAGTAAATTCATTCAGATTTATTATTATTGTTGATTTTAACCAGTCGTGATATTTGAGCTGTTTGCCTGCCCTGGCTAGAAGCTGTGCTTAATAAAGTTACAGGCTAGATAAAGTAGTTGTGTGGTCCATTCCATGGTGGTAAAGCAAGTTATTTATATATTCAGATATACTAACATTTAAAGATTTAATTCAACTATATACAGCGACGTTCATGTTTAAAGTGCATAGGAAATTATTACCAAACAAATTATTAATGCTATTTATAAAACCAGATAACCTATAATTTCAGATACAAACTTAACTTTAGGCATACATATTTTAGAACAACATTAAAGTCATTTTGTATTTCTGTTACGGGTGTAAGAGTTTGGAATAAGCTAGGTGAGGATCTAAAGCAAAGTCCCTCATTGCATAAGTTTAAAGAAGTATAAAAAAATTATACTAATTAATTACATGGAGGAGGCGGAAAGGTTGTAAGGGTGTTGCATTTGATTGTAATTGTCTATAAGAACATAAGAAAACAAATGTAAATTTTGTTTGTGTGATTGAGGATAAAACATGTTATAGGAAAATGGCAATGACACTCAGTGTAGGGAAAATATATATATTTTTGTTTTATCTTTCTTGAAATTTGGTTTGGGGGGGATTTTATAAGCTACCGGAGCTTCGTTCCCTTCCTATTGAACATGTTCTACATATACATATATATATATATATATATATATATATATATATATATATATATGTGTGTGTGTGTGTGTGTGTGTGGGTTTCTTTTTGGATACTTTGGGTTGTTTATTGATTTGCATATTCAATAAAGGAAGAAAGAAAGGAGGGCTGGAAAAAGTTACAGCTACAAAAGTACCCATCCTCACATGATCTTCAGTGTCTGTCTTCTCTTAATGTAAATTTGAGGCCATGATCTCCATAAGCATCGTAGTTCTCGTAGGTCGGAAGTGAAAGCCAGTCGGGTTGGTAGGTTGTGGTGCTGTACACAAACGCCTCTGTCTGGCTTCCTGGTGGCTTCTCCTCCCTGTTTCCCACCCACTCCTTGATCTCCAGGTCCACAACGGTCCTCTGGTACTGGGTGGGAATGCACTCGAAGTCGTCCAGGTATTTCAGCATCTTCGTGTCTACTTGGTAGAGCTCCCCATGGACCCTCTGGCCCTTTCTAGGGAGGTTGAGGAGGAACGGTATGTTGTACTTGCCAGCAATCACGAGTGGGTATCTCTGGGTGGTGACGGCTGTGCCGAGGAACTCTGCTTTCCCGTTGTTTCTGTCCAGCACATAGCAGTAGTTAGGCTGACCCTTCTTCAGGGAGCCATAAAAAAAGACACAGGCCATGAGGTCAGAGGGGACCTGCAAAACAACGAGAGGAACAAAACATGTTGGTGTCAAAGCATGAACTTGAAATGGTTCTCCATGCTGTTATCTCCTCCCGTCTAGATTACTGTAACACACTTTTCACACGTTTTAACAAAAAAGCCCTTGACCGCATTCAGCTGGTCCAGAACTCTGCAGCGAGGCTCCTAACTGGAGCAAACAGAAGAGCACACATCACTCCTATTCTAATGTCTCTGCACTGGTTACCCGTTAACTTTAGAGTTCATTCTAGAATCCTGACTAGAACTTTTTATGCTCTACATGGTCAAGCTCCTTATTACTGAATTGTTTAAGGCCTTATGCTCCAACCCGAGCCCGCAGGTCCACACACCAGAATCTTCTAGAAGTTCCAAAGACCAGATATAAAAGTTGAGGAGATCGCTCCTTTCAGACTGTTTGCACCCCGACTCTGGAATGATCTTCCTTTATCCTTACGCAGCATTGACAGTCTGGACACTTTTAAAAAGCAGCTAAAGACCCTTTTATTTAAAGCTGCTTTTAACTAAACCTTTTATTTTCTTGTTTTTAACTCACAATTTTAATCTTTAATCTGTTTATGAAAATTTATAATTTGATGACTTTATTTTTTCTGATGTTAATCTAGTTCTGTTTTGAGAGCATTTTGATTTTATGATGTTAATCTATTTATGATTTTATGACTTTGTTTTATTTTGATCTATGTGAAGCACTTTGTGATTCTATGTCTGTGATACGTGCTATATAAATAACATTTACTTACTTACTTACAAAACTTTGATGGGATTTATTTGGTTTCTGCAGGTGGAGGCTCAGCCCAAGTCCCGCCCATCTACTTTTACTTCTAATGAATGAGCGTCTTAAGACTTTTTAACCCGGACAACTTTATCAGTCATCCACCTCTCCACCTCCAAACCCACGTTTCCCGTATTTTCCATCCACAAATAAAACGTCTGCCACGTGTGTTTGAACTGCTTCACTCATGGGTGTATTAACGTTTACACTATTCCTGCAAGATGTCTTCAATCTGTTCCACCTGTTAAAAGTGTGCACCACACATATTACTGGTGGTAGTCTAGGTACTGTGGAGGAAAGGAGAAACCAGCAGAAACACGTTGATCACATTAAACCAATAATGAATAATGCTCATCATCCTACGACTGTCCGGCGCTTTATTAAACTGGTCTGATAAGTCCAGATGGACCCTGGTCCAGAGTGATGGTGCATCAGGGTAAGAAGAGAGGCAGACAAAGTGATGCACCCATCATGCCTAGTGCCTACTGTACAAGCCTGTGGGGGCAGTGCTATGATCTGGGCTTGCTGCAGGTGGTCAGGTCTAGGTTCGGCAACAGGAAGTGCTCCAAAAATGAGGTCAGCTGACTACCTGAATATCCTGAATGACCAGGTTATTCCATCTTCCCTGATGGCAAGGCCATATTCCAAGATGACAATGCCATGATTCATTGGGCTCAGATGGTGAAAGAGTGGTTCAGGGAGCATGAGACATCCTTGTCACACAGGGGTTGGCCACCACAGAGCCCAGACTTTAACCCCATTGAGAATCTTTGGGATGTGCTGGAGAAGGCTTTGTGCAGCAGTCAGACTCTACCATCATCAATGCAAGATCTTGGTGGAACATTAATGCAACACTGGATGGAAATAAATCTGGTGAAGCTGCAGAAGCTAATCGAAACAACTCCATAATAAATGTGTGTTGTAGTCAAAGCTAAAGGTGGTCCAACCGAATTTTAGAGTGTGTGAGCTCTTTTGGCCAGGTGGTGTATAATAGTCACATAACAATAGTCTAAGAACAAGGTTGGGCATTTATGGGTAACTACCTTTTAAAAGGTGTTTACTGTTAGTTTGCTGCTGTGCTGTTTCCTCATGGTGTTCATAAACATCTGTAAAGCTGCTCAGGTCAGATAAGCATCTGGTTAAACCCTAACCTTCTCTTTCTACAGTCACTGAGTTAAACTAGACCAGAACATGCTTTTGTGCTTTCTAAAATTCAGAGGTGGAAAGAGTACTAAAATGTTGTACTTAAGTACAAGTATAATTACTTTCATGAAATTTTACTCAATTACAAGTAAAATTACCTGCCTCAAAATGTACTCAAGTAAAAGTAAAAAGTAGCTTATTTCAAATGTAGTCAGAGTAAAAGTTACTTAGTTACTTTTTTGACTGCAAGGACGGGCTCTTCTGAATAGTTAAAAAAAAGGCAATGGGGTATAAATGTCAAAGTGGCAGTTTTTTTAATTAAATGAACAAATATGCATATTGAAGTACAAAGGCAGTTACACTGCAAACTAGTAACATAAATTAGGTTATAGTCACAAGCCCATGACTTTTCCCTGAATGCTTATTTAGAGCAGCTGATTTTTAAAGTTAGCAGAGTTCATCTTTGGTAGTGGGTTCACTCACTCATTTAAAGATATCGGCCAGAGGCAAAATTTGTTTGAACAGCATGTGTAAATGTGTATTAAAATCTCAGATGAAAAAGGTTTTTGGATTTTGACGGCTGGAATTGTAAGAAAATCTGATGTTTGTGACTGGCGCAGGAAAAACAGAAACTAACTTCCAGTCTAAGCCCTGGGCAGCTGGTGACGTTTCACATGGAGCTCTGCTGAAACAGCTGTAGTAAACAACGCCTGGCTCCGCTGTTTCTGCGTTAGCGTTATAGCAGAGAACAATGTGTCATCAATCAGATGTAGCTTCTGAAGCCTCTACTAGTCCATCAGATTTGTTTTTTCTCTGGGATACGGCGACGAGAACGGATGTTAGATTACTGGAGAAGTTCAACCGAACTTCGACCCCGCCAGCTGGATATCACTACAAGAGGTGCAGACATGTTTTAGACCGTTTGACTCAGAAGACCTGCGACCTGATTTGGACATAGAGGAGGATTCTGTTCATCTTCAGAACCAAAATCGGTACAGTTTGTTTACTTTTCTTAAATATTTCATTTCTGTGCTCCACTGGGAGCTCTAAGCTGGCAAGTTTTCAGCTGGTTTTAGCTCCATCATGTGTCCCAATATAGTTCAGTAATCTACAGTTTTACTGCTGTGTGTATTTATTGACATAACTCTGGAAAATAATGAACCTAAAATTGACCAGAATAAATCTTCCTGATGTTGGAGTAACTCCTTAGCTCAATTCGTTGTTTGCACTAATCCAGGATGTCATGGAGGTTCTAATGTTGAAATATAGAGATCATCTTTTAGATTATATCTCTCTGTGTGTGTGTGTGTGTGTGTGTGTGTGTGTGTGTGTGTGTGTGTGTGTGTGTGTGTGTGTGTGTGTGTGAGTGCATGCGTGCGTGTGTGTGTCGTAGCTTTCCCAAAGGACTTGTTCTTTCCTTACCAGAGCGAACACGGTTAGTTTTGCTGCAGTCATGCTAACGGGACTCGTCTGGAGTCCAGAAGTAGCGGTGCGGTTCTAGATGGATTTATAGATGTAGGTTATTATTTTAGATCAGACCTGTTATTTAAAAATGCGTGTAGGACATAGACACATGGCTCAGACCTTTTGCTGCAGCTGTAAACGCAATTTTACGTAATAATTACGAGCATGAAAGTAAACAAATAACAGTGATTCACAATATTAGCATCAGCAGCTAGCTTGTTTTACGTGCTGGAGTGACGTATGCGAAACACAGTTCTTCACTGTCTGGAGGAGAGGATTTGGATTTTCTGTAATCATTTATGACAAAAGTCCTTAATAAAATAAAAAACTGGACCCAGTACATGTTTATATAGATGGTAAAGTGTAGTTATTTTGCGTTTCTACAATTTTAATGCCAAGCCAATACCTTTAACCCTTCACCACTGAAATCTGTTTGTTCATTCCAATCCTCCTAAATAATCCTGTCAGAACAGGCCGTGGGAGCCTAGGTGTTACTAGAACTAATGGTGTCTCCTCACCAGCGTGAGCCTCCAAACTGTGAAGGTTGGTCTCCAAACATGAACTTCAAATTCATGCATTTATCTCCTCTTGTAACACTTTAACATGTTTTAAAAGGCTTGCATCATGATATGTTACACCTCCCAGACCAAAGATAAGATAAAACATTATCATAAACACTGCAGAGACGTCATTGTTTATTAAATACAAGTTATTTTCCTGAGCCATTACTTCAGCCAAGATATTGGATGCATGGATTTGATGAAGCCATGCTGTCTTATGCAGACCTACACACACACACACACACACACACACACACACACACACACACACACACACACACACACACACACTGTAGCATGTTAGAATCATTTGAATGACTAATTTAACTAAACTGAACTGCTTTAGTAATAATTTAATCTCTTATTCTGGAGTAAAATAAAGAAACAAGCTAAATCATCACATATCTGTGGCATCAAGAAGCATCTTCTGAGTTCAAACACAGGGATGGAGCACAATGTTTACACCTGAACAGTATCAGGATTAACTCACAGAGGCCTGCAGGTCTTCTGTTTTATGAGCAGAGCGCTGAGAATCCGCTTCTTAGGAGCGCTAAACGTAATTTTGCCGCTTCCGTGCGCGGTATGGAAACACATTTTTTTTTTTTTTTTTTTTTTTTTTTTTTTTTTTATTGAACTTTTTCATTTACAAACAACATGGCATAGATTCCTTTGTTTTACATTATCTGGGATCAGGTGCAAAAAAGGATAACAAAAGAGATTTTGCGTAGAGAGCAAGAATATTTGTGAAGGAAACAATCTAACAAAAGATAAATAAATAAATTAAACAAACAAAAACAAAAAAAAAAAGAGACAGAGCTAGGGCTTTGTTTTCAAATCATACTTTTCAAAAAGATTAAGGAGTTTCATTGCATGTTTACTTTTCATAAATTTAAGGGCTTTGGAGAAAGAAAGACACTCGTTATGAAATGCATAGAATCTAGGTTTCACCTTTCCATATCTACATTTGTGAATATAAAATTTAGCAACAATGATTATGTTATTTACCAGAAAGTCCCACTCAGTATTATCTAATATGGCTCCATAAATGACATCGTTCTCCGACAAGGGTTCAATACGCATCTTTGTGTATAGCCAGTCATGTATATCAGTCCAGAGAGCTTCAGAGTAGATGCATTGAAAAAATAAATGAACAGAGGTTTCTATATCATCACAAAATACACACTTATTTGTTTCAAAACCACATCTCTGTCGTAAGAATTCCCCAGATGGGTATACGTCATTTAAAACTCTATAATGGATTTCTTTGGCTTTTGGAGTTATAGGAAATTTGAGGTATTTAGAGCGTAATGAGTATATAATATCTATGGAGAAAATTTGTTTAATGGAATTTCTGAAAGGCAGTGAAGGGTGTGAAATATCATCAAGCATTTTTCTAATTGTTTTATTAGGAGTTTTAACGCTCTTGAAGTCGAAGTTCCCAGCTACTAGATGAGGAAGAGCAGGGGAGACTGAATGAGAGTTCGAAACAATTTCTTGAATTAGATTTAATGTAGGAATAGGGATGGCTCTTATTATGGAAGCGAATGAATTCTGATCAACTGTGATATTATATTTATGACAGAAATTTTCATGGGTCATCACACGCCCATCATTATCAGTTAAATGAATTAGGGACCAAATGCCTTTGTCCATCCAGTCCTTCTTATATAATGATTTGTTTTTAATTGTAATATATCTATTGTTCCAAATTGGCGTGTTGTGTGGAGTGAAATTATGGTTGTATAAAAGCTTCCAATATAAAAGGACTTGTTGGTGGAACTGGGATAATTTAATCGGAAGTTTCTTAATATTGAAATCGCATTTTAACAAAAGGTCAATGCCTCCAAACCTTTTGAAGATTTCCCTGGGTATATGATACCAGAAGCTTTTATTGTTAAAGAAGGATTTTAACCAGTTAATTTTCAGTGTTCCATCCATGATCTCAAAGTCTATAGCTTGTAGTCCACCATCTTTATATTCTTTGGTCATTTCTGCTCTCTTAATGTAATGCATTTTTTTCCTCCATATATAATCAAAGTTGATTTGGTTGATCTTTTTAATGGCTCTGTTAGGAATGGTCAGTGAATATGCGGGGTAGATACATCTAGATATGCTCTCCATTTTAGTAAGAAAGACACGCCCAAGTAAACTGATGTCTCTCAACAACCAGGAGTTTAGTTTAGTTTGACACTCTGCTATTGTTTTCCATATATTCAAGTTTTCCCTTTCAGTTGGGTCTTTGGATATATGTATTCCTAAGTATTTTACCGTTGACCTAATAGGAATGTTATATGCTTCTGTTAAATCACTTTGATGAATTGGCATTAACTCACATTTTTTTAAGTTAAGACTAAGTCCGGAGGCCTGGGAAAACACCTTAAGAACTTCTATTATCTTAGGAGTCTCTGTAAGATGTTTCATAAAAATAGTTGTGTCGTCTGCAAGTTGGCTAATGATTACAGGTAATCCCATAACATTTAAGGGAGCAATATCTGAATTTTTAATAAAGATAGAAAGCATTTCTGTAGCAATTATAAAGAGAAAGGGAGAGATAGGACACCCTTGTTTAACCCCTCTTTTAATATCAAATCGTGGTGACGTTCCATTTGGTAATGAAATAGAGCTAGTTGCATTATCATACAGAGATTCAATGGTAGCACAGAATTTGTTTCTAAAGCCTAACTGTTTTAAACATTGAAAGATAAAGGGGTGTTCAATAGAATCAAAGGCTTTATAAAAATCAAGAAATAAGATAAAACCGTCATCATCAATTAAGTGACTATAGTCTAGGAGATCCATCACCAAACGAATGTTATTGTGAATAGATCTACCTTTCATAAAGCCAGATTGGGAATCACTTATAATTGAGTTTAATTTGCTTTTTAATCTATTGGCATAGGCTAAGGTTACAATTTTATAATCAGTATTCAATAATGTTATGGGTCTAAGGTTATCTATAATTTTAGAGTCTTTACCGGGTTTTGGTATCAGAGTAATTAGGCCTTGTTTCATAGTGGGAGGAAAATATAAAGTATCAGTTGCTTCATTTAACATAAGAATAAATGGATTTTTTAACAGATCCCAAAAGTGTCGATAGAAATTAGACGTTAGGCCGTCACAACCGGGGGATTTATTTATGGCTAAGTTTTTAACTGCGTTGTCTAGTTCAAGCATAGTAATATCAGCATCGCATAACTCTGCAAAATCATCATCTATACTCGGGATAAATTTCTTAATGTGATCGAAGAAAAAGTTTGAATCAGTCTCAGAGAAGGCCGCTGAGTATAATTTGCTGTAGAAAGAGGTCAATTCTTTTGCAATTAAAGTTGGATCTGTACATATTTGATTTTGAATTAATAATGTTTTAATTGAATTTCTTTCTTGCCTTCTTCTTTCTAGTTGACAAAAATAAGCTGTGCTTTTTTCACCATCTTCAATCCATTTAGCTCTGGATCTTATGTAGGCTCCTTCTGCTTTTTTTAGATACATTTCATCAAGCTTACCTTGTAGAGTTAATAATTTTTGTTTGTCACTTTCATTTGGTGATGCCTTATTACAATACGTATTAATTTCTTTAATTAGATTAAGTTCTGCTAGTTTATTGTTTTTGTGAAATGATTTCCCAAAATGGATGGAGAATTCTCGAAATTTGAATTTTAGAAACTCCCACTTTGACACATAAGACCCTATAGTGTTATCAGCCATCACTTCAGTGATTAGAGATTTAATACCATCACAGTATTCATGAGAAGTTAGTAATGCAGAATTGAATTTCCAGTAGCCTTTATTTCTGAGTCCACCGCCAGGAGGCGCAAATTTCAACTTTATAACTGAGTGATCAGACAGAGGAGCTGCTGACATGCAGCAGTCTGAGACATGAGATGTAACTGAAGCAGAAATTAACCAGAAGTCAATCCTAGATTTTAGGTTATTATTTGGTTTGAACCAGGAGTATTGTTTAAAATTAGGATTTGCCAGGCGCCAGGGATCTACTAAGCTGTGATTGCCACAGAAATTAGATAAGGTGGAATTATGAGAACTATGTTGACACCTAGAAGGGTATCTATCCAAATGCTCATCATAAACCATGTTAAAATCACCTCCAACAATAATACTTGCACTTGGGTAGGTTAGTTTTAGATTAGTGATATTGTTAGAAAGTTCTGTAAGCAAGAGTTTATTTTGATTTGGGTTGTTAAAACCATAAATATTAGCCACAATACAATACTGGTCATCACTATTTAAAACACAGATTAGCCAGTGACCATTGCTGCTAGATTTAGAAGCTACTAATTTCCAAGGAGAATTACAAAATAGAATGGCCACTCCTGCTGATTTGGTGGAGCCGTGGTCAAAAAGAATTTTATCCCCCCATTGATTAATCCAGAATTTTTCGTCCTCCTGTTGTGAGTGTGTTTCTTGTAATAAAATAATGTTAGCTTTCTCTCCCTTACAAAACAAAAAAATAGATTTTCTCTTATTAATGTTTCTTAAGCCCCTAGCATTCAAAGAGATGCAAAACAGATTAACATTCATTATTAAACTAACTAAACTAACTAGCAACTGCTAGAGAACAATAACTTCAACCGACTTTTGGAAAAGTCTGCGAAAAAAAAAAGGACATAAGGCTCAAAAAGGCACAAAAGGATATGTTAATGTCCCTTCAATATTTTGAATTATTGGACCATCCGGACCGTATTTAAGTCTTCCTGTTCTTCAGACCGTGATTTTGTGACCATCGATGTAACCGTCTCCTCCTCTGTAGTACGCTCGTTTTCCAGCCGCCCGTGCTTGTTGAATTTTAGGCCACAGCGCCATTCGAGCCTCCCTGTCAGCTTTGCAGAGGTCTTCAATGAATCCGATCCCCAGTTCTTTGCAAATGGAGGAATCCTTGGTCATCTTCCACAGCGCGTCACGGTGTAATCTTTGTGTGAACTGGACGAGGACATGCCTGGTTCTTTTCTCCTCTCTTTTCCCCAGCCGATGAGCAGAATCCACGATATGGTTGATGTTCGGAGCCCATTCAGGTGAGATTTTTTTCAGCAAGTTTGCTATCATATCTCGCGTGTCTTCTCCTTCACGTTCCTTTAATCCTTTGACTCTGAGGTTCCATCGGCGTTTGTACCTCTCTAACTCCAGGACACTTTCCATTAGCATGGTGTTATCTTTTTTATTGACTGATACCTCTCGCTCCATGGTTTGTAGCCGCGTTTTACAGTCTTTGATCTCCGCTGCGTTGAACTCCACTGCTTTAGCCATGCTAGCTAGCATATTGGAGTTGTGACTAATTTGCGTGCCGAGGCCCTCCACTTTATCTGTGAGCTTTTTTATCGCTTCAAGGATGGCCTTCGTACCTTCATCTGTAGTCTGGTCCTTCATTTTGGAGGTTGTTTTGTTCTTTGCCGGAGAGAAAGGGTCTTTCCTTTTGAGGCTCTCAGCCGAAGTTTCCATCTTTGCTGCGTAGTTGTGGTGGGTAGCGGCCGTGTCACGTTTTGAAGACGGTTCCATGGCTTAACTCTTTCTTAAAAGTGAATTTCACAATGATATAAAGCTTGAAATATCTGGTGAATATAGCTGGATGGTCAGGTTGTTGAATAACTGGGACAAATAGATTGCGTTCAGAATTTGTGATGCACCCGCTCCGCCATTTTGCCGGAAGTCCGGAAACACATTTCAAACAGGAACCGAGTCTGGTTGCCGAACCGAGCAGAATTCTGATGACGTCACACCGGTGCGCGAAGGTGCAGGTTCCAACCCACAGGAGAGGAGGGAGAGAGGAGGTAAACAGCGAGTGGCTCACAGAACTTTTGTTTTTGAGCAAAACTGCGGTAAAAATGGCTGTTTGTCCTCATCATAAAGCGTGTAGCCCCCCCTCCCCGGTTTAGACGTGGTGCTCATGCAGGTGTCTCTTTCTTTTCCGACGCTGCTACACTTAATATTTTTAATTTATTAAGCCTACAATTTATTTTTACTCAGTAACGGATATGATTTAAAATGTAGCGAATTACAATTCTTTTTTAAAAACTTACTCTATTAAAAGTAAAAGTACAGATTTTAAAAACGACTTAAAAAGTATAAATTTACAAAAAAGCTACTCAATTACAGTAACGTGAGTAAATGTAATTCGTTACTTTCCACCTCTGCTAAAATTTTATCTATAAAATCTGCCTAGTTACCATGACCCTGCTGAACCAACCAACCCGTCTACATCTGATCCTGGTTCATCATCACTGACAGACGCAGCATAATGTACAAGCTGCGCGTTTCAGGAAACATAACCAGTGGGTTAATGCACATAACTCAGCTCTCTAACCAGTGTGAATCAAGCCGTAAAACTGACGTTAAACACGTAAAAACTATCCACAGACAACAGCTGATGACAATAAAAGTTGGGGGGGGGGGGGGGGGTGCCTCAACGAGTCTTTTAACAAATAAACTATTACAAACGCGCAGAGCAGCATTACCTGGATAAAGAAGAGGTCTGATGTAAGAACCCACAAGCAACGCGAGGCTACAGACATCACACGTACACGCCCCGTGGGCTGATGCTGCCGGAAACTTTATTTGGAATCGTAGTACGTTCAAGGAAGATCCCGCCTTTCTTGCCTCTGATTGGCTAGAAGAGCTCTAGTACCATTGGCTATTTAATTTAGCAACAAACCATCTTCCCTCGCTAAGAGCAAACTGTCCTCCCGCCACAAGAACAGCTGTTTTTATTTTTTTTAAGAAAATGCGAATTTTAGCGCTTTAACAACTGCAGAGTGTTCCACCGACCACCAGGATGCACTGCCGTCAGGTAAAAGGATGACGTCTGGGATGTTACTGCAGTCACGTGCCGCTACTCATCCACCACGTGATTGTCTGCACACAGTTGTTAAGCTTTTTAAGTCGTTTTTCCAATAAGCTAGTGTTGGTTTGGTCTTAAAAATGCGACATTTATGTATAAATTGTTTGCACAAAATTAATAACACATTAACACCACAATTAACTTTCTTTTCTTTCAAAAACACTCCAAACATGATCATATTTAAGGTAAATGGGGTAATTTGAATCCCACTGGAACAAAGCCAGGCATGAAAATCCAACCAAAATATTTGTATAAAATTGCACAAAGAAATAGATGGTCTAAGTCCTCCTCTTCTGTTTCACAAAATACACAATTACCAGCTTCTGTACTAAATCTATCCCCAAGGAGTATTTGTTGGGTAAATTTTATTCAAAATTTTAAATTGGACTTCTTTCCCTTTAGGAGGGATAGGGAAGGTGATATATTCTTATTTTTTCAATTTCTTCCCTTTGGAAATCTTTTAATATGTAATTACATCTAAGCAGGCGCGTTGCAAGCTTTTCAAAAGTGTGGGGGATGTTGTCTGTGCCTAAAATAATTTCATGTTATTCGTTTAATTTCCCTAATAGTGGAGCTGGTGTGAACTTTAGACGTGTCACGCATGTCTCTGTTTTAAACATGTTTAAACTGTTCAGAATACAAATCCAGGCTGTCTCGTTAGATTGGTGTAACTAAAGTTTGTACTGAATGAAACTTTACATTAAACCATGATGAAAAGAAAAGTATCCGATTAAATCGTTTCCCCCTCATTTACAGTCACGGAGTACAGCGCAGTGCGCATGGCTCTGGGGTTAATCAAGTTTAATTGTTTCTCTGCAACAATCTTCACAAGAAGGCAAAACAGTAAAATGGCAGGTTACAGATATTTCCATTTGACTGCATTTTGACAGATAAACTCAAGGATGTTGGTTGTTTTGAAAGAATTACCCCGACACACACTGATGCACACACAGATGAGCTGACATTTTAATCGTTACGCACATCGCGGAGGTAACTAAATCAATCAAGAAATGATTCCCATCAGAACATCAGAGCTTTATACTGGACACTGTGTTCAGCGTGGATCGGAGCGTCCACGGTGGACAGTGAGCTGAAGATCTGTAGAGGGGTTCGCAGCGCAGTGCAGAACCACGGCGCATGCGATAAGATTTCCTGAAGCGGTCTGGAAAGCCGGTCTCGCTGAGGGATGTGTCACTTGGAAAATGTTCTCTGATTATGAAACTTTGGCTGAATAGTGCTTGTTTTCGTCTCTAATATGGAGACGCATGATGCATCCAGTCTGAGGCAGAATAGCCTCTTCAGCTCAGAAAGCATCTGTAGAGACATTTGATCATGCACAAAGTTTATGTGGAGCAGAAAAGGTCGGGCCACGGCAGGTGAAATGTTCCTAGCCTACATGAAGTGAAACTGTCTAACTGTAACATTAATGTGTTACTGGACACGCTGGTCTGGTTGGTTAGACCAGTGTTTGAAGTGGAAAACACGCACACGCACACGCACACACACACACACACACACACACACACACACACACACACACACACTGCACCTGTGGGCATTCCACACCTGCTCATCAGTTCAGATTAGTGCCTCTGGGAGGTACTACGATGGGAAAGACCATTCAAAACACAAAATAAACATGTCAACAATAATGAGGCAAATCATGCAACTTAAACTAAAAACCAAAACCTTTCCACTTTGTGACAATTACCAAGTGACTGGTGATTAATTGGTTACTAGTGAGCAATGAGTGTCTAACTAGTGACTAATCAGTGACTAACTAGTGACTAATGATCAATGGGTGACTAACTAGTGACTCATTATTACCAAGAGACAAACTAGTGACTAGTGATTAATTAGTGACTAACTAGTGACTAGTGATTAATTAGTGACTAACTAGTGACTAGTGATTAATTAGTGACTAACTAGTGACTAGTGATTAATTAGTGACTAACTAGTGACTAGTGATTACCAAGAGACTAGCTAGGGACTAGTGAGCAATTAGTGACCAACTAGTGACTAGTGATTACCAAGTGACTAACTAGTGACTAGTGATATTTTAGTGACTAACTAGTGCTTATTGGCCTTTGCGTTCTTGAACTTTAGTGCTGTGAGGCTGCTTGAGCCTGTAAAATGGTTGGTTAGTTTAGTTAAAGAAGGCTCATATCTAATGACAAACGTGTCCTCGTTTGGCTGACCCGTCCTTCACTTGATGAAGCAGTTGGATTTATGAAAGTACGTTTGAAAGGCTGAGGGATGCACTGGTGAATGACAGGTGAGCTGATGAAGGCTGGTGGAGAATTACAGGTAAAGAGATGATTTCTTTAGTTGTTCAGTCATGTCTACAGGTTCTGTCTTTACTGTCTGATGGTAAATGAACAAATGTCTAAATGTGAGACTACAGCATTTTTACAGAATAGTCTTCCATACTAAAGGCCCGTCACAGAATAATCAATGAATACAAAAGAAATGTTATTAAGCTCAGGATCCTCGGTATGTTTCTAGTTTGTCTTTGTGATGGGTCAGGGGTTCTTCCTCAGCTGTTGGCAGAGAGGCTGCAGCCCTCTGCTTCTGCTCTCAGCTGAAGCTCTGATCCTAATGATGGAAGCACTCCTGGATGTGCTTGACTGACCTGATCAGCTGTTCAGGAGGAGTTATCCACAAACAGGAGCTAGACTCGGTGTCTGAGTGCAGTCCAGGAGGTGTTGGGGCTGCAGCTTCTCTCTCAGGTGGCCTCAAGTCAGACTGTAGCACTTCAGACAGGCAGAGGAGGGTCACATGACTTCTTTAGTCTTCTATCATCTTTAACGTTGATTCAGAGCAGCATGGATCCTGGCAGAAGGTGCTGCTGCCCTACAAAAACCGCGTGCAGATAAAATATGGGTTTGAAAAACACCAGAGGTAAAGCTGGACTATCTCATCTATCGGATGATGGACCTAGCAGGTAGCTGATGATGCTGCACTGGGCCAGATGTGGGAATATTACTGTACCTTCATGTTATAATGCAGGGTTTGCATGCAGTCATATCCAGAATCAATAAAGGTAGATTTGTGTTGCCTTTTCCAGAGAGAAGTTCCTCAGTTATGTACGTTAACCACATAGAGGAAACGGTTCAAACAGACCACCAGTGTTTAGCACGACTTTGGGTCCTCCTGTTTCCGTGTGCCCAGGTGAGGACATGTCTGCCTTTACCGGACAGTAAATATCAGGTGTTTAGTGACTTTAGTCTGAGTGATACTTCTCACAGCAGGAAGCCACACTCCAGTTTGACAGTTTAATACAGACACGCTACAGTTAACCTGAAGAAGAAATGACGTCATTCCCCCTTGACGAGCCAGAGGAGGGTATCGCTGCAGACCCGGAGACCGCAGGTTCAGGCTTGTACCGTTTTTGAGACAGCGCTGCCCACTGTTTGCTAGCATTCCAAGATGGAGTACGATTGGAGAGCAAGTATAGAACGTGGAGAACAGTATTTGTTTAATTAGTAAGAAGGAAGAAAACCAAAAACATAATGGACCATCCAATAGGATGTTGAGCTCCACACTAGTTCTACTCCAAAGGGACACTCAGGGACATCTCTTGATTTTTCTTTTCATCAACTTTTATTTTTCAACTCTGAGATTTGTTGGTTTCAAGTTGATCAATGCATGATTTCATCAGGCTGATAACCTTCAAAGCACATAAACAAAGGTTAGCAACAATATTTTGTAAACATTTCAAAAGTAAAAAATAAAATACATCAATCGAACATTTCAGATAAATAAACCATTGTAAATTAAATGAAAGAATTAACTTTACTTTAAAGTACTTCAAATGAATTAATAAAACCCCTTAACGAATTAAGTTAAATCAAGGAATCGAACAGTAAAGGGAACACCTTAACTGAATATTTCATCAAGTACCACATCAAGTAACAAAACAAATAAATCAACTGCCTTCAAGCTTGTTAATTAATGCTTTTAACCTTTTACCTTGCTAAACACATAAATTACCTATCCAACAATCACTCTCTTCAATCAAATCACTATGATAATGCAGTGCTTCAACTTACTCAGACAACCAGAAAACTCTCCAGGTACAACTTAAACACTTCACTAACATAAACCAGAAATATTTACCAACCATTGGTGTCTTTAGAGTAAACTTCAATAGTAGAGCTTGCTGTGCTGTTCCTGTTAGACTGAGGACTGAGAGCCACCATCCTGCATAGGTGTTTTTCATCAGCAATCAGCCGCCTTTTTGTTGGTGCTTTCTGGGAGATGTAGTTCTCAGTGGTGGTGGCCCAGTTAGACCTCAACCCAACACCAATAATAATGCAGCTGGGTTTTAAATAAAAATTTACTTTAATGAAATGTATTCAGTTTATCATTGCAAAGTTCCACAGCATTCTGCAATGAATTAATGAGCCAAATGTGTTTTGGTCCATCAAGGTGTTACGAGGTGGTTGATCTAAGAATGTCCAGAACCAAGACAATTGGAAAAAGTTTATTTATTTATTTATTTATAATTTTGTTTCTACAAACAACTTAAATATAACATAAATATGATAACAGCTTTTATTATTAAAAGTTACTCAGGATTTTTCAAAGTTGTATTCTGAGAACAACTTCACTGAAGCTTTAACAACGAATAAACTATTTTTAATAAGCTCCACCAACAATTACACATTTTATATGTAACTGTTAAACTGTAGAAGCTTGAATCTACGCTGTGTCCGAATCCAGAGGTAGGATGCTTGTAAGAGCGCATTTTGAGGTCGATGACGTCAAAGCGCAGCGACGAGTACTGTCCGAATTCCAAGAATCCTCATTCTCGCGTCCTCAAACGCGTCCTCACTCCACCCACATTTCGAGGATGGGTCTGATGGATCCTCACAGGAGCAAGGGTATCCCAGCATGCTTTGCGTGCCGGCCGCTGGACTCGACACTCGCAACAACGGCGGACGGAGCGGGACAGCAGTACAGCTTAAAATGTAAGTTAGTTAAAAAATAGCGGTCAAAAAAAATAAAATACGTGTTTGGGCACTTTTGGATTGTTTTTTATATAAGATCTAATACCGCAAATTGTTTTTTTCATGTAATTTAAGGCTAAAACATGCCCCACCGAAAACCAGCTTGAATGTTTAATAGGAAAAAACCCACCGTAAACTAGCTTGATCCCAGCAGGCTTTTTAAAAGAAAATAGCAGTAGAAAACTAAGCTGAAAGCGGTTCTGTTTATAGACATCTTTCGTTTGTATAAGTAGATTTTAAGCAGAAATCAGCGAGAACGAGCTTGTATGGTGGTCCCGTCATAATTCCCGTGCCGTGTGTGTGCTTATTTAGCGAATAAAGCTTCTCATCATTTGTTTTAAGGTTAACACCCCACCCAAGGACGTAATTTTCACTTAAGAAGTGGAGGGGACACTGGGGAAGGGGGGGTATCTTTACAGTATGTTCTAATGAGAAACAGACTTCAACACAAATGGTTGTTTTCCGCTTGGTCCTAGAGCTCAACCAGTGTCAGTTTAATATAGCGTAATATTGTTTTTGAATGGTAAAAAGTGCAGGGGTCAAAACTTGACTTTGGAAAAGGTGGTGGGGTGGTGGGGGGGACATGTCCCCCCTGTCCCCCCAAAAAATTACGTCCATGACCCCACCGTACACTTGCTTGAAAGTCTAATAGGAAAAAACTCACCGTAAAAGATTTTGCATCTTATGTAATCATGTAACGAACGCCAAAAATAACGAAAACTAAGTTTAATGTTTAAGTTAATTTTTAAGAAACCACATTACTGATTTAATGTTTTTAATTTCATTGTAGGCGAAAAAAAACACAGAACACAATTTTCATCTCCCATGTTGATAAATTAAAATATTGTTTATTGCATGTTTTATCAACTATGATTTATAATCTGACTTTGTTCTTCTATTCCTCTCTATTCTCATCCAGAACCAGTACCTTTAAGGAGCATCTGTAATTTCATTATGCCCACAGTGTTCTCTGTTGTTAAATGACAATAAAGCCTTGTAATTCTAATTCCCTTTGTCTGTAGGACTGCAAGTGTCCAGGGTCAGGAGAGGGAGTCAGCGGAAAGCACACTGCTGAATGGACGAGGTGTTGGGACAGAGGCCTTCCACTATGCCTCCTGTCCTTATTGCTTCCATTCCCGAGGACACTCCAGGGCCAAGTGCAGCAGTGGGTGAGACAGAGGACAGGGAGAGTGGTGGAAGGAAGCCGGACTCCTCATCAGGGAGAAAAAGGAGAAGGGCTGATGAGCTCCTTGACCTGATCAGGGAGGACATGAGACAACAGAGGGAAGCGGAGGAGAGGAGAGAAAGAAGGATGGACAGATTTTTAGCATTGATGGAAAGGATGGCAGAGAAATGTTTTTTTTTTCTTTTAGTTTCTTCTGGTTCAGGTTCTATATATGTGTTTGAATGTTTTTGTTATTTGTTTAAATGTAATAAAATTTCTATTAATTGATAACTCTTTTTTGATCATTAACAGTTTTATTCAGTTTTTAACAAGTAACAACATAATAAATAAATTGTAAGGGAACACTGTGAGGAATAAAAGTAAAGATAAAAGTAAAATGTATACAGTAAACTTGGAAAGCAGGGAGTCTTTGGTGGTGTTGCTAAATCTACTAAACATGGATCATCGAGGTGGATGGAGTGCAGGAACCGAGATCCGTGGCTGAACGTTTCTGGTTGGCAAGTGGAACATCAGACAGAGTGGTCTGCAGAGGGTGCTTCTGGATGCCTCATCTCACTGACCACTGCATCGTCCATCAAAAGGGTTTGCTGGGCTGGCTCAATCAACGGCTGTCACATCACTAACATTCAGATATATGCAAAAAAGGAGATCATGAGTATAATACTTGTAACTCTAGCAGATAACAGGACTAAATGATTTTTAAACTTTAACTACAAAGGCCGGTGACGTTTATTGAGCCGTCGCAGCTCCTCAAAAACCACAAATAAAATGAAATATTGCTGTGGATCCATTTTCAACGTTGCTACTAGCTTGTTAAGCCTGATTTATGCTTCTCCGTCTGCGTCAGTACGGAGACACGCAACGCCATTAGCCTGTTTGCCGCCGTCGCCGCCGTCACGGTAGCTAGGCAACTGGACCTGGGGGCGGGAATAAAAACGAGGCTAGTACTGTCCGAATTCAGAGCCAATGACTTCCGGTTTTAGCGGTCTAGCTAGACCGGCGAGGACCCGTACTCACAAGCATCCTACCTCTGGATTGATTCGGACACAGCCTACATCAGCCTTCAATCTGCAGTTGCACGTTAGTCCTTTAGAGGTCGCTGTCTCAAAAACAGTACAAGCCTGAATCTGCAGTCGGCCTGAATCGGCGGTCTCCGGGTCTGCAACGCACATCGCTGAGCACATCGCGTGTAAGCTCCGCCCACTCAGCGCGCGAAACCATCTCACCGGGAATTCTGATGAGATTGCGTACAACGTGCAGAACGTCTGTCCACGAGGGACCTCCGGGACTCCAAATCAACTTTATCCTGTAGGTAGCTGTTAGCTGTGTGTTAGCCATGCGAATTATGAGGAACTGAGCTAGCTAAACAGTGTTCAGCAGGTGGAGGTGAGTTGATAGGACCTTGACACACGGTTTTTGTTGTTCAATAAGAGTTCGTGTTAAATGTGGCCACACTGCTAGGCTAACGGCTACAGATAGCATCATTAGCCTCCAACCCTACAGCTAAGTACCCAGAGATTTTTTTAAAACAGGTTTTATTAACTTGTTGTCAATACATTCAGAAAATACATTCAATATATCCATGGATCACAATTTACAGTTGTTTACAATTGCAATAACATACATGCAACATTAGGAAAATATTAAACAAAAAAAAAAAAGAAATAAACAAAAAACTGACGAAAACATAAATAACTTAGAAACATAACACTTAGGGGTCTGCTGTGTCTAAGTTGAAATGATGAAATAAGTTGATGGTCTTTGTTAGTTTATTGTTCTTCTTTTTTAATTTGTCAATGCTGTTCCAATATTTCATAAGGTCTGTAATTCTGAAATTATAGAAGGAGGGGATACTTTTCTGAAAAATCATTTTATGTAAATAATATTTTGCTAAAATAATGACTAAGTTAATTATGTATTTTTCATTGGATGATAAATGAGGGTTAGTAACAATAAGAAGTATTTCACATTTGCTTAAAGAAACATTTTTTTGTAACTTTCTGGAAATGTATCTTTGTAAATGGAACCAAAACAAATTTACATGAAAGCAATCAACAAAAACATGTTCAATAGTTTCTCCCTTACAACCACAAAAAGTACAGATGTCAGAAACATTTGGAAAAAAAATACAGATGTTTGCTTTTGACGGGTAATATCTATGAACAATTTTGAATAAAACTTCTTTTATCTTATCCACAATGACATATTGGTGAGGTAGCAGAAAGATCCTGTTCCAGAGTTTTGTATTCATCAAAGTCCATCGGTGTTTACATATCGGGGTTGAGACAGGATCAATTGCTTTTCTAATAACAGAATTATTACATTTCTTATCTGTGATTGGAATCCCAGAAATAGTTGGAGGTCTGACTGCTGCAGACAAGATAATGTTTGATTGTATGGTCTGTGCTGAAGAGAAAATACAATAGGGCTGCAACAACGAATCGATAAATTCGATGAAAATCGATTACTAAAAGCGTTGGCAACGAATTGCGTCATCGATTCGTTGTGTCGCACAACTCTTCCAAAAGCGCCCCCCCCCCTTCCCGCCCGCCGTTGCGCGCAGACAGATCAGCGCGAGGGAGAGACAGCAGTTGTTTGGAAGAGGAACATGGCAGAAGCAGCGAGAGTCAAAAAAGTTAAAGCTTTTTAAGTTTGGGAGCATTTTCAGTTAAATCAGGCGAAGACATGCGTTATCTGCAACGTTTAGGTCAAACTTGGCATAGCACGGGATGATGCAGCGTCTTAAACGCAAGCATGTTGGGATCATCAGCGAGGAAGGAGAGAACTCTTGTGTCCGGGTAAATAAAAAACTTTTCAAAAGTGATTCATCCAAGTCCCGGATTATTACACAGGCTAGACATGCCCTAAGCTCGTCAAAAAAGAGTCTAAAGTCGTGAGCGCAACGCTTATTAGATGAGCGGGGGGACTCGCGCTGCTGCGAACCGGTTCCGCCCAAGGCCGGATTAACTGGGCAATTGCCCAGGGCCCACGAACTCTAAAGGGCTCAGGGCACGAGCAAAATACTGTATCTATAATTTCCCGCTTTATGAGGACTATGGTGACCGTACGTTCCGTTTTCCCCAGACATGTCCACTTTTCACTCTCTGTCCGGCGCGTCCGGACTGCGGGTTCTTGTATTGATGAAAATGTCCGGCTTTTCATCCAGGAGCAGGGATCGAATTATGGGGGAGCTGTATATCCTACACATCCGGGGAGCCGGAAAAATGTTTTCTATATTATATCATTTATATCATTTTTGGACTCTTTTGAGCAGAGAGCGGCACAGCGCATTGCTGCGCAGCGATCCAGGCAGCTGCTTCCAGCGCACGGTCCATTCTCAAAGTGGCGCAACCAAAAAACTATAATTAGCACACGATCGTTCATGTCTGCACATGTTCTCTATTTTCTGTCTTATTTGTGCCTGCAGCGCTCTGCTACTGCGGAGCTCATCACCTGTGCTGCGGTGATTTCACCTCACGCAGCATCGAAAACGCGCTCTGCGCTTTGCGGTCAGGAGATCCCTTTGATCTGCTCAGAAGTAACTGATGAGGTGAAAAGCTAAGAATCCAGGCAGCAGTTTTTCTGGAGAATTAAGAGGAGATGCAGGAAGATGAGAGACAGACAGGGCAGGAAAATAGTTAAATAAAAACAACAAAACAAAGTGTTGAAAAGTAAAATGTAGATAGATTTATCTCCACTACTACACGTTTTTACCTATAAAACAATAAGTTACACACATGTAATATTTATAAATTTGATACTATTCAGGTCACCTTCAACACTCAGTCACACACCCAGGGCCGTTTCAAGACATTTTGGGGGCCAAGGCAAAATGCCCCCCCCCCCCCCCCCCCCAAATAACTGGGCTCCCCAGAAGCCTCTGTGTAATTCATACCCTCTCCAGTAGTGTTAGTTATACAGTGTTTATAAAAGCCCCTCAGGCATTACTGACATGTCCTGATATTATCAGATGAAAAACTAAATTATCAGACATGCTGTCTCATCTGCTTCTTTTCTAAACTTGCAGAAAGTAACAAAACCATGTGAAAGCCACTATTTGTGGATTCTCTGAAATTTTCTATGGAGTGTGTGACAACTTATTTTTTCAGTCATTTTTGGAAATAGTGATCAATTTTGATTAATTCACAGCCTATGTTTAATTACATTTAAAATTAGTTGTTTGACATCCCCAGTTATAATAAATGTCCACAGATGAGATCAAACAAAACAGATGAGAACTGCCCTTAAGCTGTTTAACTTGGACCAAGCATTTTAGGTCACAGATAGATGTAGCTTAGGGTCTCTGTCTATACACCTTATAAGACAATTTAGGTGATGGCATGTTGTTTTTCTGCTATTGAACTGTTTTCTAATAATGTTGTGTTAAATAAAGTGAAGGAAGGAGAGAAATAACGTTTCCCTAGCAGTTTTTAAAAATTTCCCCATGTAATCCGATTAATCGATTAATCGTGTCGAGACCCCATCCGATTCATCGATTATCCAAATAACCGTTTGTTGCAGCCCTAAAATACAAACAGGGATGGATTTAATTACCATGTTATACTCTTCTTGTGAAGTATTAATATTATATTTTTCTAAGAAGTCTTTGTGGGATAATGTTTCGCCATTAGTATTTAGTAGATTATTCACAGTGTTTACATTATTTAATGACCATTTGTGTAGATAGAGTGTTTTATTGTTGTTTAAAATATATGTATTGTTCCAAATAATACAATTGTGAGGTGAGAAGTTGTGTTTAAAGATAAGATTCCAACATAATAAAGCTTGTTTATGAAAATTACTTAATTTAACTGGGAGTTTTCCTACTGAGAAAAGACATATCAACAGAAAGTTAAGTCCACCAACAGCATTAAATAGATTATCTGGGACAATATTCCACATGCTGTTAGGGCTTTTAATGAATCTTTTAATCCAATTGATTTTTATAGTTTGGTTTAATGAGGTAAAGGTTAGTGCATGAAGGCCCCCTTCAGCCACTGGATTTGAGAGAACAGATCTTTTTACCTTGTCAGGCTTGTTTTTCCATATAAAATTATAAAGAATTTTATCAAGTTGGGAGCAAATGGATTTGGGAATATCCAAGATTGAAAAAACATAGGCTGCTCTAGACATTCCCTCTGCCTTGCTTAGCAGAACTCAACCGTATATAGATAAATCTCTGGAGGCCCAACAAATAAACTTAGTTTTAATCGCCTGAGTATATTTAAGTCTGGAGTTTCTCTGTTATTTTTTGATATCTTAATACCTGAATAAGTTACTATGTTTTTAATAGGAATGTTACATATTTCAGATTGGCAGCTGTCCTTTAGGGGTAGAATTTCACATTTTTTGATATTTAGATTTAATCCTGATATTTTTGAAAATTCATATATTATAGATAAAGCTGTGGGTATTTGTTCAATATTTTGCAGAAACAAAGTAGTGTCGTCTGCTAGTTGCAAGATTTTGATTTCTTTGTCAAAAATTTGTATTCCCCTCAAAGGTGATTGTAGTATTAAATAGTTTAATATTTGGGCTACTAGCAAGAAGATATAAAGGGAGGCTGGGCACCCCTGGCGCACCCCTTTTTCTACGTTAAATCTTTGAGATGTGGCACACATGAGTTTGACTGAGCTATTGTTGTTTCTATAAAGTGTTTTCACTGCTTTGATGAAAAAAATACCAAAGCTTAAGAAGGTTAAAGTATCAAATATAAATTCATGGTTATTTGTGTCAAATGCCTTTTGAAAGTCTAAAAAACTGGGTCCCCAGAGAGTAAATAATTATAATTAATTAAGTCCAAAACTAATCTAGTATTGTTAGAAATATGACGTCCAGGTAAGAAGCCATTTTGGGCTTCATGAATAATGTCATTAATTCCATTAATTCCATATTTTAGTCGTTTGACTATTACTGAAGCAAGAATTTTGTAATCGTTGTTTAATAATGTAATGCCACGCCAATTATCAATTATAAGAGCATCTTTATTCGGTTTTGGGATTAATGTTATTAGACCTTGTTTCAAGGAGTGAGGTAATTCTTCATTATGTAGGGATTCATTATATACAGCCTAAAGGAATTTTGAGGTTTCTGCAGTAAACGTTTGGTAAAATTCACCCGTGAGGCCATCATTACCAGGTGATTTGTTGAGTTTAAGATTTTTAATTCCCCATTTTACTTCCTCAATAGTTAATGGTTCATCACACTCTTCTCTGAGAGTGGTGCTTGCTTTTTTGACCTCTTCAAGCAAATTAAATATATTGGATGAATCAGAACATGTTTCCATTTTGTACAGATTAGTATAATATTTGGACACAGATTTGGATTTAGTATTATAGTCTGTTGTTATGGCATTTCCTATTTTTAATTTAGTTAGGGTACTTCTTTCAATGTTTCTTTTTTCAATGTTAAAAAATATTTACTGTTTTTCTCTCCTTCTTCCAACCATTTTAGTCTTGATCTTATGAATGCGCCTTTAGCCTTTTCCTTATAAATGTCATCTAATTCAGATTGAAAGGAGTTTAGCTGTAATAATTTTTCATTATCAGTAAGATTCAGGGTGATGTTCGATATATATTTAATTAAAAATTCTATTCTAGCTTTTCTTTTTTTTTGCTAAGTCTTTGCTGAAAGTAATGGCGTGTTTTCTAACTTCATATTTGAACAGTTCCCAATGTTTCCCAAACTCATTTGTCGAGAATGCTTGTTCCCAATATCGTTTAAAAAGTCTTTTTGTAGTTTCTATAAAGCTACTATTATTCAATAAAGAATTATTAAATCTCCAATAGTTAAATTGTTTTTTATTATGCTGTTGAGACAGACTACATTTAATAAAAATTGTTTTATGATCTGTCATAATAGTAGGACTTATTGTCACTTCAGTGACCTGTTCATGAAGGTTATCAGAGACCAGCCAGAAGTCAATTCGGGAACAGCGCGATAGATCTTTATTATTCGATGTGTATTGTTTCGCTGTTGGGTTATGATGTCGCCAATTGTCCATTAAGTTGAATCTTTTGCTAAATTTGATAAGCTTGTTTTCCTCATCTCTACATTTAGAATATTTAGGGGGGTGTCTGTCCAGTTCTTGAGACCATACCATATTAAAATCTCCTCCCAAAATAATGTTGGCTGAAGGGTACTTACAGGTAAGAGAATGAATAACATTTTCAGTTTCATTTAATAAATAACAGTTAACGGAGTCTGAGTTATACCCATAAATGTTCCCTAATAAGAAAATATGTGCATGAAGCTCTATTGCCAGAAATATGTAGTGACCTTTATCATCAATTCTTTTATCTAAAATCTTTCCATCAAATTTGTCCTTTAATTTAATGACTCCACTCCAGCAGACCTATCAGATCCATGAGAAAACCAAATATCTTTCCCCCATTGGTTTTTCCATAATGTTTCATCCTCTAAGCAAGAACGAGTCTCTTGAAGAAACATAAAATCAGTTTTTGCCTCCTTGCAGAACAAGAAGAATGCTTTTCTTTTTACAATATTTCGCTGACCCCTGGTGTTTATCGATATTAAAGTAAGCTCCAGAAATAAAACTTAAGAGAAATTACCAGAATATTTTCCAAAAACGTCAACTATATGAAACGACTCCTGTATTAGGTATATGACCCTTTAACATAGTAATATAAAACTTTTTGTGTAACAGATGAACTGCATTGGAAAACCATCCAGCATAGAATTAACTATTTGAAC